>NW_025533649.1:302500-577094 GCF_020615455.1 Coregonus clupeaformis
GAGGCCGACGAGGGGGCTCAATGATGAAACTACAGAGATATAGAGGCCGACGTGGGGGCTCAATGATGAAACTACAGAGATATAGAGGCCGACGTGGGGGCTCAATGATGAAACTACAGAGATATAGAGGCTGACGTGGGGGCTCAATGATGAAACTACAGAGATATAGAGACTGACGTGGGGGCTCAATGATGAAATTAAAGAGATATAGAGGCCAACGTGGGGGCTCAATGATGAAACTACAGAGATATAGAGACCAACGTGGGGGCTCAATGACGAAACTAAAGAGATATAGAGGCTGACGTGGGGGCTCAATGATGAAACTACAGAGATATAGAGACCAACGTGGGGGCTCAATGATGAAACTACAGAGATATAGAGACCAACGTGGGGGCTCAATGATGAAACTACAGAGATATAGAGGCCGATGTGAGGGCTCAATGATGAAACTACAGAGAATAGAGGCCGACGTGGGGCTCAATGATGAAACTACAGAGATATAGAGGCCGACGTGGGGGCTCATTGATGAAACTACAGAGATATAGAGGCCGACGTGGGGGCTCAATGATGAAACTACAGAGATATAGCGACCAACGTGGGGGCTCAATGATGAAACTACACAAAATAGAGGCCGACGTAGGGGGCTCAATGATGAAACTACAGAGATATAGAGACCGACGTGGAGGCTCAATGATGAAACTACAGAGATATAGAGACCAACGTGTGGGCTCAGTGATGAAACTACAGAGATATAGAGGCCGACGTGGGGGCTCAATGATGAAACTACAGAGATATAGAGACCGACGTGGGGGCTCAATGATGAAACTACAGAGATATAGAGACCAACGTGGGGGCTCAATGATGAAACTACAGAGAATAGAGTCCGACGTGGGGGCTCAATGATGAAACTACAGCGATATAGAGGCCGACGTGGGGGCTCAATGATGAAACTACAGAGAATAGAGACCGCTGTGGGGCTCAATGATGAAACTACAGAGATATAGAGGCCGACGTGGGGACTCAATGATGAAACTACAGAGATATAGCGGCCGACGTGGGGGCTCAATGATGAAACTACAGAGATATAGAGACCAACGTGGGGGCTCAATGATGAAACTACAGAAAATAGAGGCCGACGTGGGGGCTCAATGATGAAACTACAGAGATATAGAGGCCGACGTGGGGGCTCAATGATGAAACTACAGAGATATAGAGACCTACGTGGGGGCTCAATGATGAAACTACAGAAAATAGAGGCCGACGTGGGGGCTCAATGATGAAACTACAGAGATATAGAGGCCGACGTGGGGGCTCAATGATGAAACTACAGAGATATAGAGACCTACGTGGGGGCTCAATGATGAAACTACAGAGAATAGAGGCCGACGTGGGGGCTCAATTATGAAACTACAGAGAATAGAGGCCGACGTGGGGGCTCAATGATGAAACTACAGAGATATAGAGACTGACGTGGGGGCTCAATGATGAAACTACAGCGATATAGAGGCCAACGTGGGGGCTCAATTATGAAACTACAGAGATATAGGAAGGCAGCCACGGTGTGTCCTTTATTTAAAGGGGATGATCAAGCTGATTCTAACTGTTATAGGCCTATTTCTATTTTGCCCTCTTTATCAAAATTGTTGTAAAAACGTGTCAATATTCAGCTGACTGGCTTTCTTGATGTCTATAGTATTCTCTCTGGTAAGCAATCTGGTTTCCGCTCATGTTATGGAGTATTGGTGTCTCTGAGGGGTCTTTGGCCTGGTTTGATAACTACCTCTCTCAAAGAGTGCGGTGTATAAAGTCAGAACATCTGCTGTCTCAGCCACTGCCTGTCACCAAGGGAGTACCCCAAGGCTCAATCCTAGGCCCCACGCTCTTCTCAATTGACATCAAAAATATAGCTCAGGCAGTAGGAAGCCCTCTCATCCATTTATATGCAGATGATACAGTCTTATACTCAGCTGGCCCCTCCCCGGATTTTGTGCTAAACGCTCTACCACAAAGCTTTCTTAGTGTCCAACAAGCTTTCTCTGCCCTTAACCTTGTTCTGAACACCTCCAAAACAAAGGTAATGTGGTTTGGCAAGAAGAATGCCCCTCTCCCCACCGGTGTGATTACTACCTCTGAGGGTTTAGAGCTTGAGGTAATCACCTCATACAAGTACTTGGGAGTATGGCTAGACAGTACTTCTCTCAGCACATATCAAAGCTGCAGGCTAAGGTTCAATCTAGACTTGGTTTCCTCAATCTAGACTTGGTTTTCCTACCTCTGCGGAAGCACAGTTCCCGCTCAGCCCAGTCAAAACTGTTCGCTGCTCTGGCACCCCAATGGTGGAACAAGCTCCCTCACGACGCCAGGACAGCGGAGTCACTCACCACCTTCCGGAGACACTTGAAACCCCACCTCTTTAACCCTTGTGCTTTGCTGGAAAAAAATGACATCCATTATGTTACGGGTCAAATTGACCCGCACAGTTTAAACACACTCAAGACAGTCAAAGAATTAAGTAAAAACAGAAACAACTTTATTTTGTCTTATCAGACATTTCAGAAAGAAGAAATACAATACTTTTTATTTTTTTAAACAATATTTAAGAACTATTTGTTAAACATATTTCCTTTCTCACAAACAAGATTTTTCAGTTTCCCCAAGTAGGTTTTCCCCCTATTGGTCCATATTATCCCTTCAGTCTTTCTCTCTACATGTTGAACACAATGTGTGTGTGTGCTTTCTGCAGATGTATTTATTGCATTCTACACAAGTGGTGCTTGTTTTACTGTCTTGTCGAGGGGGCAGAGCTGGCATCTTTTTCTGTTTCTTGCCACTGCCTGTATCCACTGGATCCATTTCTGGTTGATTGGAGGCATGTGTTGATGGTCCAGCTTGAATTTTCTGGACGGCAGATGCAGCTGCTGTCGACCGAGGAGGCCGGACTCTCCTCTGGATCTTGGGAGTGATGAGAGCTTTGCCGAGCTCCTCTAGGAAAAGCCGGCTCGGTACAATTTGCCACCATTCCATTGCTGGTTGATTTCAGTCCACAGGACATAGGCATTGTAAGCAGACACATCCACAATGTTGTAGAAAATCACCAAAGGCCAGCGGGCAGTCATGCGCCTGACAACTATATGTTGCTGTGACTTTATCCAAATTGTCAACTCCTCCTTTGGTGGAATTGTAGTCCAGTATTATTTGTGGCTTGATGTCCTCTCTTGCACTCAGCGATGCATCTTTGTGCATTGTGCTCATTACAAGAACATTCTTGTTCTTCTTTGGGCAGTATGAAACAACAGTTGCATTTTCAGAGAAAGCAAATTTAGAGGAATGCACAGTTCTGCCCTGCATTTTCAGAAGCTCACTGGGAAGTTCAGGTTTGTTTTTTCTGATTGTTCCAACCATGGTCAGCTTTCTCTTCTGTAGTTCAACACCAAGGCGGTAGGATGTGAAGAAGTTGTCACACGTGATGTTATGACCTTGCAGCCCTTCACTCATGTCCAGCACCACCCGCATCCCCTGGTTTTCTCAGGCACTCCGCCGGGTGGCTTCCCAGTGTAAACTTGCATATTCCATGCATAGCTTGATGTGGCATCACATGCTGCCCATATTTTGATGCCACATTTTGCAGGCTTGTTTGGCATATACTGTCTGAAGGGACAACGTCCTCTGAATGGAACAAGGCGTTCATCAACTGTAACATGAGGACTGGGATTGTACAGTAACGGTAGAATTTCCACCCATTTATCCCATACATCTCTGATTGCAGCTAGTTTGTCTCTTTCACGTCGACCCGGTCTGGTATCACGGTTATCAAAGCGAATCACCCGAGAAATTATGTGGAATTCTTGTAGAGACATTGTTGCCCGAAATATTGGCCTTCCATTCTCTTCATTCCACAGGCTGGCCGTTGCTTCTCCGTTTGACCGGTAGACTCCAGCTAATATGAGCAATCCAATGTATGCATGCAAGTCAATCCGATCCAGTGGCTTCCAGTTCTCTTGAAACACACGGCTCCCCTCCAAGTTGGTCATGTCCAGAACAATCTTCTCTATTGCTTGGGGTAAAAAGAGCTCAAAAGCTGATTGTATGTCATGGACTCGAGTGACAGCAAATCGTGTAGGTCCTGGAACCATTTTTATTACATTGGAAGCTGAGAGTCTACCTTGACCTCGTTGTGGTGACGGTGACCATTCAATATGACCATCTTTAGACTTCCATGTCTTCTCTTCTCTTGATGATGCTTGTTGCATGCTCTGTCTCTCATCTGATGTAGGGGATGGTACGGCAGACTCCTCCTCTGAATCCTCTTCAATGAAGACAAAATCTGGATCATCAACAGCATTGTCCTCTATCTCTGAAATATCCTCTGTCTCTGAAACCTCTTCTTCTTTTTCACTGTCACAGTCCAGAATTTGTGATAAGACTTCATTGATTGAAAATCTTTTGGAGCTCATTTTTGAGTGTCTGTGTCAGGGACCTGCTGCTCTCACACTGAGGAGAAGCTTGGGAAAGCCCTTTTTAACCCAAACACAATTCTAAAAGTGCAACCAGGACCAGTCAAAACATAATAAATCAAAGACACTTTTTTGTTTTGCACCTGTGCAAATATATATACACATGAAAGCCTCCGGGTCAAAATGACCCACAACATCATGTTTGTATACAAAATGTACACAGACATTCCACAACACATCAGTGTGTCCACATTTTGCAGTTAGGTTCATGAACCTAAATGAGGAAAAGTCATGTAATTTCATGGCGAAAAAGAGTGGTTAACTAGTATTTTAGACAACGCAAAAGTGGAAACGGGTCAAATTGACCCACAACATAATAGGAGGGTTAAGGAATACCTGGGATAGGATAAAGTAATCATTCTACCCCCTTTACCCTATCCCCCCAAAAAAATTATATACAAAAATATATATATATAAAAATAAAATAATAATAATAATAATACATATTGTAAAGTGGTTATCCCACTGGCTATAAGGTGAATGCACCAATTTGTAAGTCGCTCTTGATAAGAACGTCTGCTAAATGACGTAAATGTAAATGTAATCGTTCCTCTTTCACCCCAGCTGCCAAACTAACCCTGATTCTGATGACCATCCTACCCATGCTAGATTACGGAGTAATTTATTGATCGGCAGGTAAGGGTACTCTCAAGCAGCTAGGTCAGGGGTGTCAAACGTACGGCCCGCGGGCCGGATCAGGCCCGCAAACGGGTTTAATCCGGCCCGCGAGATGATTTCGAAAAAAAAAGTATAAAAATGCGCTGCAATTTTTCAATAAAATAAACTGCTGTTCCAATTGCGTCCACTGGATGGCGCAATAGCAATTGTGTTAAGCAAGCAAACTGTTTATACCGGGGCAGAGCAAGTAGGTCAAGCACGTGCAGCCAATGAGCTACTTTGTTTTGCCCGCGATATTTATTACGGCTTCTACTTTTAACATTATGTGCTTTGGCACCCTCATTGCCCCAATATGTCTCTGTCAAAAAAGAGAAAAGTGGAAGCAGAGTGCAGAGTGTTCCAAGAAAAATTGTCATCCTATTTATTCACGGAATTGAATGGGAAAGCTGTATGTTTGGTGTGTTCAGAGCATGTTGCAGTGCTGAAAGAATATAACCTTCGTCGCCACTATGTGAGTCTTCATGCCGACAAATATGACAACTTTCAAGGACAGCGGAGATGAGAGAAGGTGAATGAACTGTTGGCGGGTCTGAAGAAACAGCAGTCTGTGTTTACTCACAGCCGAGACATCAGTGACGCTGCAGTGAAAGCTAGCTACCTCATTGCTAATGAAATCGCAGTGGCTTCAAAACCATTTAGTGAGGGTGAATTTGTAAAGACATGCATGATGAAGGCAGCGGAGATTGTGTGCCCTGAAAAGCGGAAGGCTTTTGCAAATATCAGCCTGACAAGAAACACAGTTGCAGACAGGATTTCCGATCTTTCAGTGGATTTGGACAGCCAGTTGAAGCAAAAAGTAAAGTCATTTATTGCGTTTTCGGTTGCAATTGATGAAAGCACGGACATTACAGATGTTGCACAACTGGCCATTTTCATCCGCGGAGTTGATGACACATTGACCGTCACCGAGGAGTTCGTGGAGTTGGTGCCGATGACAGATACAACGACAGCAGCTGATATTTTTACCGCAATCGTCGGCGCGCTGGACAGGGTCGGAGTGGACTGGTCCCGCGCTGTCAGCCTGGCTACAGATGGTGCGCCCTCAATGATCGGGAAAAAAGCAGGCGTTGTGACAAAGTTCAGAGAGAAAGTGCAATCTGTAAATGGAGGACGTGATTTTTTGACTTTTCACTGTATTTTGCACCAGGAGGCTTTGTGTTGCAAGTCATTAAAGATGGATAACGTCATGAAGGTGGTCATCCAAACTGTTAATTTCATCCGATCCAGAAGCCTGAATCACCGTCAGTTTGACAGCCTTCTCAGAGAGAAAGACCACATCTATGGCCTGCCATACCACACTGAGGTAAGATGGTTAAGCCGAGGTGCTGTGCTGAGGAGTTTCTTTGATTTACGAGAAGAAATTGAACAGTTCATGGAAGAAAAGGGCAAACCAGTGTTAGAATTTCATTCCGCAGAATGGATGCAGGACCTTGCATTTATGGTGGATGTTACAGAGCACCTGAATAACTTGAACAAACAGCTGCAAGGGCGCAACAAAGTTGTTACACGCAGTATTATGACAGCATACGTTCTTTCAAGTTGAAGCTGTCATTGTGGGAGACGCAACTTGCCGGTGGTGATGCAGCTCACTTCCCCTGTCTGAAAAATGTGTGCGCGAACGAACATGTGGCAGACATGAAGCGGTTCAAAGATAAAATAACGGGACTGTTACGGGAGTTTGAGCAACGCTTTCAGATTTATATGTTTTTATGTTGATGTGCTATTGTTTTTAATTGATTTTATTTAATTTGTATATTTAACCTATTCTTGACTCTGTGGTTCTTGCACTTGTTTGGGGAACAGGATTTCATTATTTTTATCTACATTTCTGCCTGAGAAATGACACCCTGATATAGTTCTGTGATCTGTGAAACAGTTCTGTTAATCACTGAGCCATTGTGTGTTTGTGTGTTCTTTTTCTTTAGAATTTTCAAATAAACTTGACGTGTTTTATGATTAATAGTGCTGTTGTGCTTGTACTATTTTGGACACACTGTCCTCAGGCTCCAGCTTTATGTTGTATGTTGATCGTATTAAAACAAAGAAAACAATCTGAAGTTGTTGTTTTTAAGTTATATATACCATGATTTTTCCGGTCCGGCCCACTTGGGAATAGATTTTCCTCCATGTGGCCCCTGAGCTAAAATGAGTTTGACACCCCTGGTCTACAATCTTGTCCCTGACATCCTTGGAGAGCTCTTTGGTCTTGGCCATGGTGGAGAGTTTGGAATCTGATTGATTGATTGCTTCTGTGGACAGGTGTCTTTTATACAGGTAACAAGCTGAGATTAGGAGCACTCCCTTTAAGAGTGTGCTCCTAATCTCAGCTTGCTACCTGTATAAAAGACACCTGGGAGCCAGAAATCTTTCTGATTGAGAGGCGGTCAAATACTTATTTCCCTCATTAAAATGCAAATCAATTTTTACCATTTTTGACATGCGTTTTTCATGATTTTTTAATTGTTATTCTGTCTCTCACTGTTCAAATAAACCTACCATTAAAATTATAGACGGATCATTTCTTTGTCAGTGGGCAAACGTACAAAATCAGCAGGGGATCAAATACTTTTTTCCCTCACTGTAGCACTCACATCTGTAGCCATAAAATGCTTTGAAAGGCTGGTCATTGTTCACATCAACACCATCATCCCAGACACCCTGGACCCACTCCAATTCGCATACCGCCCCAACGGATCCACAGATGATGCATTCTCCACTGCACTCCACACTGCCCTTTCTCCCCCTGGACAAATCAAATCAAATTTTATTTGTCACATACACGTGTTTAGCAGATGTTATAGCGGGTGTAACAAAATGCTTGTGCTTCTAGCTCCGACAGTGCAGTAATGTCTAATAAGCAATATCTAAAATTTCACAACATATACCCAATACAAGCAAAACTAGTAAGGAATAGAATGTAAGAATAAATACATTTATGGACAAGCAATGACAGAGCAGCATGGACTAAGATACAGTAGAATATTATAGAATACAGTATATACATATGAGATGAGCAGTGCAAGATATGTAAACATTATTAAAGTGACTAGTGTTCCATTTCTTAAAGTGGCCAGTGATTTCAAGAGGCAGCAGCAGCCTCTAATGTGCTAGTGATGGCTATTTAACAGTCTGATGGCCTTGAGATAGAAGCTGTTTTTCATTCTCTCGGTCCCAGCTTTGATGCACCTGTACTGACCTCGCCTTCTGGATGATAGCAGGGTGAAGAGGCAGTGAATCGGGTTGTTGATGTCCTTGATGATCTTTTTGGCCTTCCTGTGACATCGGGTGCTGTATGTGTCTTGCAGACCGCACCACCCTCTGGAGAGCCCTGCGGTTGCAGGCGGGGCAGTTGCCGTACCAGGCGGTGATACAGCCCGACAGGATGCTCTCAATTGTGCATCTGTAAAGGTTTGTGAGGGTTTTAGGTGCCAAGCCGAATTTCTTCAGCCTCTTGAGGTTGAAGAGGCTCTGTTGCGCCTTCTTCACCACACTGTCTGCGTGGGTGGACCATTTCAGTTTGTCGGTGATGTGTACACCAAGGATCTTGAAGCTTTCCACCTTCTCCAATGCGGTCCCGTCGATGTGGATAGGGGGGTGCACCCTCTGCTGTTTCCTGAAATCCACGATAATCTCCTTTGTTTTGTTGACGTTGAGTGAGAGGTTATTTTCCTGGCACCACACTCCCAGAGCCCTCACCTCCTCCCTGTAGGCGGTCTCGTCATCGTTGGTAATCAAGCCTACTACTGTTGTGTTGTCTGCAAACTTGATGATTGAGTTGGAGGTGTGCTTGGCCAAGCAGTCATGGGTGAACAGGGAGTACAGGAGGGGGCTGAGCATGCACCCTTGTGGGGCCCCAGTGTTGAGGATCAGCGAAGTGGAGATTTTGTTTCCTATCTTCACCACCTGGGGGTGGCCCGTCAGGAAGTCCAGGACCCAGTTGCACAGGGCAGGGTTCAGACCCAGGGCCTCGAGCTTAATGATGAGCTTGGAGGGTACTATGGTGTTGAATGCTGAGCTATAGTCAATGAACAGAATTCTTACATAGGTATCCCTCTTGTCCAGATGGGATAGGGCAGTGTGCAGTGTGATGGCGATTGCATCATCTGTGGATCTATTGGGCCGGTAAGCAAATTGAAGTGGGTCTAGGGTGACAGGTAAGGTAGGTTAGCATGCTTAAATGTCTTAATCACGTCGGCCACAGAGAAGGAGAAGCCACAGTCCTTGGTAGTGGCACTGTGTTATCCTAAAGCGGGCGAAGAAGGGGGAATTGTGTTTAGCTTTAGCTTATTCTTTAGCTTATTCTGCCATCTATCCATGGTTTCTCGTTAGGGTAGGTTTTAATAGTCACAGTGGGCACAATATCACCTATTCACTTCCAGATAAACTCAGTCACCGGTTCAGTGTAGTCGTCTAAATTATTTTCGGAAGCTACCCAGAACATATCCCAGTCCGCGTGATCAAAACAATCTTGAAGCGTGGATTCCAATTGGTCAGTCCAGCGTTGAATAGTCCTTAGCACGGGTATTTCTTGTTTGAGTTTCTGCCTATAGGAAGGGAGGAGCAAAATGGAGTCGTGGTCAGATTTGACGAAAGGAGGGTGGGGGAGGGCCTTATAACCATCCCAGAAGTTCGAACAGCAATGGTCGAGGATTTTAGCAGCGCGAGTACAACAGTCGATATACAGAACTTCGGCAGCCTAGTTCTAAAGGACTCTCAGAAACAATATTCTCTGGTCTGATTAAACCAAGATTGAACTCTTTGGCCTGAATGCCAAGTGTCACGTCTGGAGGAAACCTGGCACCATCCCTACGGTGAAGCATGGTGGTGGCAGCATCATGCTGTGGGGATGTTTTTCTGCGGCAGGGACTGGGAGACTAGTCAGGATTGAGGGAAAGATGAACGGAGCAAAGTACAGAGAGATCCTTGATGAAAACATGCTCCAGAGCACTCAGGACCTCAGACTGGGGCGAAGGTTCACCTTCCAACAGGACAATGACCCTAAGCACACAGCCAAGACAACGCAGGAGTGGCTTCGCAACAAGTCTCTGAATGTCCTTGAGTGGCCCAGCCAGTGCCCGGATTTGAACCCGATCGGAAATTTCTGGAGAGACCTGAAAATAGCTGTGCAGCGATGCTCCCCTTCAAACCTGACAGAGCTTGAGAGGATCTGCAGAGAAGAATGGGAGAAATTCCCCAAATACTGGTCTGCTAACCTTGTAGCATCATACCCAAAAGACTCGAGGCTGTAATCGCTGCCAAATGCGCTTCAACAAAGTACTGAGTAAAGGGCCTGAATACTTATGTAAATGTGATATTTCAGTAAAAAATCTAAAATACATTTGCAAAAATGTCTAAAAACGTGTTTTTGCTTCGTTATTATAGGGTATTGTGTGTAGATTGATGAGAAAAAAACAACGTAATCCATTTAGAATAATGCTGTAATGTAACAAAATGTGGAAAAAGTCAAGGGGTCTGTCACGCCCTGGCTCTGGGGACTCTTGTATGTTGAGCCAGGGTGTTAGTTTCGTTGTGTAGAGTCTATGTTTCGTGTTTCTATGGTATGTTATAGGTTATGTGTTTCTGTGTTGGCCGGGGTGGTTCTCAATCAGAGGCAACGAGAATCAGCTGTTGCTTGTTGTCTCTGATTGGGAACCATACTTAGGCAGCCTTGTGTGCACTTGTTATTCGTGGGATCTTGTTCCGTGTTGGTTTGTGTTTGTTACCAAGGACTTCACGTATCGTTTTGTTGTTTTTGTTCGTGTGGTGTATTTAATAAAGTATGTATTCATATCACGCTGCGCATTGGTCCGCTCCTTTCGACGATCGTGACAGGGTCTGAATACATTCCGAATGCAAACTTCCATTTGTTTGTATTGGTTACCTTCAGACGAGTCCAGTGACATATGTGGGGGTCATAGAGCAAAATGGAAAACACCATCGTGTTTCCATAGAGCGATCTTAATAGTTTTCAGGCCAAACAGTTCAGACGCTACAGACGTTGACAAACATTGACAAACGGTCTGACAAACACCGTTGTAGCTCGGCCACCTTCCACCGTAGATGCTGAAAGGTGATATAGGCGGATGCGGTGGATTGAGACGCAGTCCATGCAAAAAAACTGGATCTTTCTAGCTTGAACTGACAGATTTTAATGGGGAATTTTGTAACTTACTTACTTACTTAGATTGGCGCACTGGTCAGTTTGCAGAAGACACAACGATGGTGGTAGACCTGATAACCAACGAGGATGAGACAGTCTATATGGAGGAGGTCAAAGACCTGGCAATGTGGTACCAGGACAACAACATCTATCCTCAACGTCAGTATGAAAAAAGAGCTGATCGTGGAGTACAGGAAACGGAGGGCTGAGCACATCCCCATTCACATCCCTAAGGATCTATCATCGGTCCAAACACACCAACACACTTGTGAAGAGGGCACAACGCCTCTTCCCCCTCAAGAGGCTGACAAGATTTGTCATGGGTCCTCAGATCCTCAAAAAGTTCTACAGCTTCACCATTGAGAGCATTTTTACTGACTGCATCACCGCTGTGTATGGCAACTGTTTAGCATCCAACCGCAAGGCGCTACAGAGGGTAGTGCGTACGGCCCAATGCATAACTGGGGCCGAGCTCCCTGCCATCCAGGACCTCTATACCAGGCAGTGTCAGAGGAAGGCGCAAACAATTGTCAAAGACTCCAGCCACCCAAGCCAGCAACTGTTCTCTCTGCTACCGCACAGCAAGCAGCACTAATGCACCAAGTCTGGAACCAACAGGACCCTGAACAGCTTCTACCCCCAAGCCATAAGAATTCTAAAGAAGACTTCTAAAAAGTTAATCAAATGGCTACCTGGACTACCTGCATTGACCCTTTTTGCACTAATTATCTTGCACTGACTCTATGCACACACACTGGACTTTACCCACACACTCACACTTACACACACACACACACACAAACACACACACACACACAATTACACACACTACATACGCCCACACACACATAACATGCACACACATGCATACTGACGCCACACACACACACACACACTCTCACACATACACTTTCACACTCACCACATACGCTGCTGCTAGTCACTTTCCCCATTCCCCACCCATGCTCATGGTCTTGTCTGTACTGACAGGGACTGCCAGGGCAACAGTGTTAGCTGTCACTGGCTGTCCTTCACAGAGGAAGATGGCCCAGGCACCCGGTGTCCCTGGCAGGGATTAAAATTCAACACCGGGGATCAGTCGACAAATTAGTTTTGCAACCCCGCCTGTTCAAGGATAGACAGGGACTCCCTGGAAGATGCATAGACAGATATATAGACAGACAGACAGACAGACAGACAGACAGACAGACAGGCAGGCAGGCAGGCAGGCAGGCAGGCAGGCAGGCAGGCAGACAGACAGACAGACAGACAGACAGGCAGACAGGCAGACAGGCAGACAGGCAGACAGACAGACAGACAGGTAGACAGGCAGACAGACAGACAGACAGGTAGACAGGCAGACAGACAGACAGACAGACAGACAGACAGGCAGACTGGCAGACTGGCAGACTGGCAGACAGCAGGCAGGCAGGCAGACAGACAGACAGACAGACAGACAGACAGACAGACAGACAGACAGACAGACAGACAGACAGACAGACAGGCAGACAGGCAGACAGACAGACAGACAGGCAGGCAGGCAGGCAGGCAGCCGTGATTGTCAGGCTTTTACTGCACAAAGACTTGTATGGAGAGAGGTGGAGAGAGATGGAGTAATAGAGAGGTGGAGAGAGAGACTGAGAGATGAGGAGAGAGAGAGAGGGAATGACAGGCAGACACACAGAAAGAAAGAGAGTGTGAGCCAGACAGACAGACAGACATAATTGTCCCCGGTCTCTCTGAGAGTGATTGATCCACTTTCATGCATTCAGGTGACACAATATGTCAAGGACCACAGTAATTGCTTTGTCATTCAGTGTCTCTCATCACTCAAGCAGATCTCTCTCTCTCTCTCATCACCAAAACAGATCTCTCTCTCTCTCATTACCAAAACAGATCTCTCTCTCTCATTACCAAAACAGATATCTCTCTCTCATTACCAAAACAGATCTCTCTCTCATCACCAAATAAGATATCTCTCTCTCATCACCAAATAAGTTCTCTCTCTCATCACCAAAGAAGATCTCTCTCTCTCATTACCAAAGATCTCTCTCTCTCATCACCAAAACAAATCTCTCTCTCTCTCATCACCAAAGCAGATCTCTCTCTCTCATCACCAAATAAGATCTATCTCTCTCATTACCAAAGAAGATCTCTCTCTCTCTCTCTCATCACCAAAGCAGATCTCTCTCTCTCATCACCAAAACAGATCTCTCTCTCATCACCAAAGCAGATCTCTCTCTTTCATCACCAAAGCAGATCTCTCTCTCTCTCTCATTACCAACACAGATGCTCTAAATGCATGAATCATAATACGATTAATGGAAGGGAACTAATATCTCTAAATGCAATACTTTATCTACTGTTTTACATGTCTAATGGATATAGTCATGACTAGATACCAAATTGTATTTTATTTTGCAACTTGATGTTAGATGGTTCCTCACCCTGAAAGTAGTCTATGGGCCTGGAGAAACTGTAATCCACGGTTCAGTTCTCTTTAAACAGTCACTACAAACTTCCGCTAACGTTAGCCACCACGAGATAACAATTAACGGAAGCGATGGGGCCATGTAAGCATTTCTCTTTTAAAAATGGCCAAATCAAACCAAATATGGAGTTGATTTGAATTGATCTAATGTGATTTGGACTTCTATATTTTTTTTAACACGCTCACATGCACCCACCACTTCCATTCATTGTTAGCTTGTGGTTAGACGAAGTGTGTAGTAGCTGTTTAAAGAGAACTCAACCCTGGATTACAGCTTCTCCTGGCCAATAGATTACTTTCAGGGTGAGGAACCATCTAACATCAAGATGTAAAATAGTGAACTACTCCTTTAACCTTTCTTTTGGCAGACTGGAGGTCTCTTTCAGAATAGGAGCAAAAGAAAAATACAGATTATATAAAAAACATTCCTCATCAACCAACAATCTGAATTACCCGTATGGCACCAAATATATATTGTGTAGGCCCCAGTGTTAAAAAGTGTTACACCTGTTGGGCATCATCTATCTATATGAGTAATACATTCACTTTCAGTTTAATGTATGAAAAATGTATGGAAAATGTATGGAAAATGTATGGAAAAAGTATGGAAAATGTATGGAAAATGTATGGAAAATGTATGCACTCACTAACTGTAAGTCGCTCTGGATAAGAGCGTCTGCTAAATGACTAAAATGTAAAATGTAAAAGTTCTGGGGCGTTTCAAAGGACACACCTCTCGTTTCTCAACAGGGAGGACCCAGAACTGTCTCCCATGCTAGCTAGCTGGCAGCTAAACTCTATCTTCCACACACACAGTGGGTCCACCCTGCAGTAGGCCGACACATTCAACTCCCTGCCTACGCTCTCATTCAGTCCTCCTCACTTCACTGGCTGACTATAAACAGCCATGCGTTGAAGAGCAGAGCCCCATAAAAGACTAACACCGTAACATGTCCTGGGAGAGCGGCGTTTGGCTGGTGGAAAATGTTTCGTTTTTTTTAATTGCCTTTAATTATCTCCAAATTGGGATGGGGGCGAGGGATTGCCTGTGTGTGCTCTTCATGCTGGGCCTCGTCACGTCTCACAGAACTGCAGAAACAGACACACACACGCACACACACACATACACACCATGGGAGGCTCCTGCCTTAACTAACACACAGTACAAGGCTGGGGTTGGCGCCAACGAAGTCACAATGCGTTTAGGGGTAGATCGAGCATAGAACATTAGCTCTAAATGAACGGTGATCAGAATAGTTTTACCGGGCGCGCTGACAATGCACGGTGAGTTTGATTGAGCACGGCCTGATTCCGCTGACAGCCAACAATGCTGAGGTCTAGGTTGAGCAGTTGTCTAGCTTGAATTCCGGCAGCTTAAAACACTTGGACAATGCTCCCATTGATATTAAAGAGATAGTCATGGTAACGATATTAACACGTCATATCCAAGTCATACGAAAGTAACAAAAAATGTATTGAGACGATCAACTCAATTACATGATTTGAAAATGATGCGCAAAAAATGCTAATATCGGTACCATGAGTTGAATGGGATTTGTGCTACAAATGCTAAAACATTATCATTTGGAAACAGAGCCAGGGAAATAAAACCAAAGCATGGATTGCTGCCATACCTTGTCGACAGACTGCTTACAGGGTAAGAAAATCAATATATATATTTTGTAATTTGGGTGAACTATCCCCTTAAAAGTGCATAACGGAGGACAACAAGCTTTACTGTATCAACATATTATATTATATTAGAAATGAACTCTGGATAGAGAAGAAAATAAGTAATCTTGAGTAAAAACGTTGGAATCCTAAATGGAAAAGTCAATTGAAACACGTCTGCAAAAGAACATGATTGGAAAGCAGGGACATACAGTGGAGAAAAAAAGTATTTAGTCAGCCACCAATTGTGCAAATTCTCCCACTTAAAAAGATGTGAGAGGCCTGTAATTTTCATCATAGGTACACGTGAACTATGACATACAAAATGAGAAAAAAAAATCCAGAAAATCACATTGTAGGATTTTCAATGAATTTATTTGCAAATTATGGTGGAAAATAAGTATTTGGTCAATAACAAAAGTTTCTCAATACTTTGTTATATACCCTTTGTTGGCAATGACACAGGTAAAACGTTTTCTGTAAGTCTTCACAAGGTTTTCACACACTGTTGCTGGTATTTTGGCCCATTCCTCCATGCAGATCTCTAGAGCAGTGATGTTTTGGGGCTGTCGCTGGGCAACACAGACTTTCAACTCCCTCCAAAGATTTTCTATGGGGTTGAGATCTGGAGACTGGCTAGGCCACTCCAGGACCTTGAAATGCTTCATACGAAGCCACTCCTTCGTTGCCCGGGCGGTGTGTTTGGGATCATTGTCATGCTGAAAGACCCAGCCACGTTTCATCTTCAATGCCCTTGCTGATGGAAGGAGGTTTTCACTCAAAATCTCACGATACATGGCCCCATTCATTCTTTCTTTTTACACGGATCAGTCGTCCTGGTCCCTTTGCAGAAAAACAGCCCCAAAGCATGATGTTTCCACCCCCATGCTTCACAGTAGGTATGGTGTTCTTTGGATGCAACTCAGCATTCTTTGTCCTCCAAACACGACGAGTTGAGTTTTTACCAAAAAGTTCTATTTTGGTTTCATCTGACCATATGACATTCTCCCAATCCTCTTCTGGATCATCCAAATGCACTCTAGCAAACTTCAGACGGGCCTGGACATGTACTGGCTTAAGCAGGGGGACACATCTGGCACTGCAGGATTTGAGTCCCTGGCGGCGTAGTGTGTTACTGATGGTAGGCTTTGTTACTTTGGTCCCAGCTCTCTAGGTCCCCCCGTGTGGTTCTGGGATTTTTGCTCACCGTTCTTGTGATCATTTTGACCCCACGGGGTGAGATCTTGCGTGGAGCCCCAGATCGAGGGAGATTATCAGTGGTCTTGTATGTCTTCCATTTACTAATAATTGCTCCCACAGTTGATTTCCTCAAACCAAGCTGCTTACCTATTGCAGATTCAGTCTTCCCAGCCTGGTGCAGGTCTACAATTTTGTTTCTGGTGTCCTTCGACAGCTCTTTGGTCTTGGCCATAGTGGAGTTTGGAGTGTGACTGTTTGAGGTTGTGGACAGGTGTCTTTTATACTGATAACAAGTTCAAACAGGTGCCATTAATACAGGTAACGAGTGGAGGACAGAGGAGCCTCTTAAAGAAGAAGTTACAGGTCTGTGAGAGCCAGAAATCTTGCTTGTTTGTAGGTGACCAAATACTTATTTTCCACCATAATTTGCAAATAAATTCATAAAAAATCCTACAATGTGATTTTCTGGATTTTTTTTCTCATTTTGTCTGTCATAGTTGACGTGTACCTATGATGAAAATTACAGGCCTCTCTCATCTTTTTAAGTGGGAGAACTTGCACAATTGGTGGCTGACTAAATACTTTTTTCCCCCACTGTATGGGTGCATACGTTTGCATGGCCATCCTGGAAATTGATATTTATGTAACAGACCTTAATTCCAATTTTCTATACTATGATTCTCTGGAGTTGCCTCTGAGAACCAGAGCCCATTTTACCCATTAAACAGCAGACGGGTGGTAGAGGCATCTTCAGTGACCCAGCGATGAACTCGTCATCAATCTTCAGACATCAAATAGTCCCAGACAAGAGCGGCCATGGCGATTGGATACACCCATCTGATGGATCCATCCGCTAGCTGGTGTATTTGGGGGCCTCCTCATGAGATAAGATGAAATATAATATATTTGTGTCTGAAGGGGTGGGATGTGTGGTGTGTATGTGTGCTTGCCTGAATGCAGGCTGACCTCAGTCAGATGAAATGCAGTCATGCTCTGCCACACACAAACAGACACACACACACCTCTTCATTCATAAATATATTACCTAAAGTTACACACACACACAGGTTTGTGCACAATGATGCTCACGCTGACTTACACACACACACACACACACACACACACACACACACTCACACACACAAACACATACACACACCTCTAAACAAGGTCAACCATTTAGCTAACCCATAACAATCCCAACAAGCCATTCAAATCCAAGATGATCTATTGCCATGGAAATTCATCCAGACAGTCTTGCTGAGCTGGATTGTCTTTCAGCCTTTCAGGGTTGTCAGATCCATGCTAACCCTAACCCTAACCCTAACCTTAAGCCTAACCCTAACACTAACCTTAAGCCTAACCCTAACCCTACTCCTAACCCTAACCTTAACCTTAACCCTAGACTTTACCCTAACCCTACCCTAACCCTAAACCCTTAACCCTTAACCCTAACCCTAACCCTAACCCTACCCTTAACCCTAACCCTAACCCTACCCTTAACCCTAACCCTAACCCTACCCTAACCCTAACCCTACCCTAACCCTAACCCTACCCTACCTACCTAAACCTTACCTACCTAGCCTATCCTAACCCTAACCTACCTACCCTCCTACCTACTAACCCTCCCTAACCCTAACCCTACCTAACCCTACCTACCCTTCAACCTACCTACCTAACCCTAACCTCTTCCTATCCTAGCCTGCCAGCCCTTCCCTGCAACCTAGCCTAACCTAGCCTAGCCTGACCCTAACCTAGCCTAACCCTAGCCTAGCCCTCCCGCACCCTGGCCTACCCTGCCTAGCCTGCCTCCCTGCCCTAGGCCTAGCCCTGCCCTAGCCTGCCCTTAGCCTAGCCCTGCCTGGCCTGCCTGCCTGGCCTGGCTGCCTGGCCTGGCCCTGCCGCCTGCCTGGCCTGGCCTGGCCTGGCCTGCCTGCCCGCGACCTGGCCTGGCCCTGGCCCTGCCCTGCCCTAGCCCTGCCTGGCCTGGCCTGGCCGCCTGCCTGGCCTGCCGCCTGGCCTGCCTGCCTGGCCAGCGCCTGCCCTGCCTGGCCTCTCCGCCTGCCCTGCCTGGCCTGGCCTGGCCTGCGCTGCTGCCCCTGGCTGCACTACCTCGCGTGCCCTGCCTACTGCGGCTGCTTCTCCCTGCCCTGCCGTAGCCTGCTGCCTAGCCGCCCTGCCTGCTGGCTAGCCTGGCCCTGGCCCTGCTTCCTAGCCTGGCCTGGCCCAGCCCTGGCCTACCCTGGCCCTAGCCTAGCCCTGGCCCTGCCCTGGCCTGGCCTGCCCTAGCGACCTAGCCTAACCCTGCCTCAGCCCTAGCCTAGCCTAGCCTGCCGCCTGGCCTGGCCCTGCCCTAGCCTGCCTGGCCCTGGCCCTGTACAGCCTAGCCTGCCCTGGCCTCGCCTGCGCCTGGCCCTCTGCCTACCCGGCCTGGCCGCCTGGCCCTGCCGCCTAGGCCTGGCCTGGCCCGGCCTGCCCTGGCCCGGCCGCCGCCGCCTGCCTGGCCTGGCCGCCTGGCCTGGCCACCCCTGGCGGCCTGGCCTGCTGTCCTAGCCTGGCCTACGGCCGGCCTGGCCTGGCCCGGCCCTCCTGCCCTGGCCTGCGCCCGGCCTGGCCTGGCCGCCTGGCCTGGCTGCCTGGCCCTGCCCGCCTGGCCTGGCCTGGCCGGCCTGGCCTAGCCTGCCTGGCCCACTGGCCTACTGCCTACCCTAACCCTATCCTACCTAACCTCTTCCTATCCCTAACCCTACCCTAACCCTAACCCTATCCCTTACAGCTGGCCCCTTCACTGTGAGAGTCCAGCCCTGGTCAAATATTTCAGAAAGCCATTCTTACTTTATACCTTCCTTGTAATCAAATATATGAAGCTGGTTGGATTAGTAGACGTGATAGGGTGGTAATCTTATCAATTCACTCAAAGACATGTGTTTACCTCAAGGAAACCAGGAAGGGAGTATGGATTTATACAGTACTTGAACAGGGACCTCTGCTTGGGGAGGAGAATATAGGATCCTATCACAGACATATTTGTGGACCCCAGGAAGAGTAGCTGCTGCTATCACAACAGCTACTGGCGATCCTAATAACCCCCCCCACACACACACACAAACCCCCCCCCCACAAAAATAGAGTGGGGACATTGAAGACAGGCGCCCTCAGGGACAGCCAAGAGACTTGAGAGGGGGGGGGGCTGAGATGAGTAATGGTCCTGGCATGCACAGCCTTCGGAAAAGGGAGTCGAGCAAATCGATATACGTTATAATGTTAACAACGATCCTCCCTCATTGTGCCCAGGGTGACAAATCTATTAAAAGACCTGTGTCATCATCAGACATCCTTCCATCATCCTGAAGCCATCATCCTGAAGCCATCATCCTGAAGACATCATCCTGAAGCCATCAATGCATAAAAGAGAGAGTGGGAGGATTCGGAAACAAAAGGCCATTTTCTGAGACACCGCCAAAATGTTGTGTGAAATAGCAGATAACATTGTGTCAGTTGATATTCGTTCCTGTCATTGTGTGACGAGGAGTGGAGGAATCGCTTTTTCGCGCTGACTGGCTAACGATTAACTTTGTCTATTATCACCTTGTGGAATGGGTCGGCCAGCAAAGTGATTCCTACTGTGACATTGATCAAGAATCCATTTACTGAGGAATATTGACAAACATATTATTCCTTCTTTTTTTTTGGAACGGCGGGCTTTTATAGAGACAACCATCATTTTGACAACGCTTATTGAAAGCGTTTTAAGTCACCCCTTTGAATCTGGGGCCTTTGTTAGTTGAAAATCCTATGTTTTGTGCAACCCAAGGGACAATTGTCTAAAATATGAGCAAACCTGTAAAAGTAAAAGGAGCAGGACTGTGAAGGAAGACAAAAGAAAAGCGCTATGAAGTGTCGCCATTGTCTCAGAAAGATTAAAAGTCCAGGCTCACTCTTAATCTCCTGAGAGAAAGGAGAGGTGAGAAAAATGTGGCTCTACTTCTCTGATGGCGTGTGTATGCTGCTCTCATCTTAGGACCAGGATGAGACTGCTCTGTCTGCAGCGTTCTTCTTAGGACCAGGATGAGACTGCTCTGTCTGCAGCGTTCTTCTTAACACCAGGATGAGACTGCTCTGTCTGCAGCGTTCTTCTCAGGACCAGAATGAGACTGCTCTGTCTGCAGCGTTCTTCTTAACACCAGGATGAGACTGCTCTGTCTGCAGCGTTCTTCTCAGGACCAGGATGAGACTGCTCTGTCTGCAGCGTTCTTCTCAGGACCAGGATGAGACTGCTCTGTCTGCAGCGTTCTTCTCAGGACCATGATGAGACTGCTCTGTCTGCAGCGTTCTTCTTAACACCAGGATGAGACTGCTCTGTCTGCAGCGTTCTTCTCAGGACCAGGATGAGACTGCTCTGTCTGCAGCGTTCTTCTCAGGACCAGGATGAGACTGCTCTGTCTGCAGCGTTCTTCTCAGGACCATGATGAGACTGCTCTGTCTGCAGCGTTCTTCTCAGGACCAGGATGAGACTGCTCTGTCTGCAGCTCTCTTCTTAGGACCAGGATGAGACTGCTCTGTCTGCAGCTCTCTTCTTAGGACCAGGATGAGACTGCTCTGTCTGCAGCTCTCTTCTTAGGACCAGGATGAGACTGCTCTGTCTGCAGCTCTCTTCTTAGGACCAGGATGAGACTGCTCTGTCTGCAGCGTTCTTCTTAGGACCAGGATGAGACTGCTCTGTCTGCAGCTCTCTTCTTAACACCAGGATGAGACTGCTCTGTCTGCAGCTCTCTTCTTAACACCAGGATGAGACTGCTCTGTCTGCAGCGTTCTTCTCAGGACCAGGATGAGACTGCTCTGTCTGCAGCGTTCTTCTTAAGACCAGAGTGAGACTGCTCTGTCTGCAGCGTTCTTCTCAGGACCAGGATGAGACTGCTCTGTCTGCAGCGTTCTTCTCAGGACCAGGATGAGACTGCTCTGTCTGCAGCGTTCTTCTCAGGACCAGGATGAGACTGCTCTGTCTGCAGCGTTCTTCTTAGGACCATGATGAGACTGCTCTGTCTGCAGCTCTCTTCTTAGGACCAGGATGAGACTGCTCTGTCTGCAGAGTTCTTCTCAGGACCATGATGAGACTGCTCTGTCTGCAGCGTTCTTCTCAGTACCAGGATGAGACTGCTCTGTCTGCAGCGTTCTTCTCAGGACCAGGATGAGACTGCTCTGTCTGCAGCGTTCTTCTTAAGACCAGAGTGAGACTGCTCTGTCTGCAGCTCTCTTCTTAGGACCAGGATGAGACTGCTCTGTCTGCAGCGTTCTTCTCAGGACCAGGATGAGACTGCTCTGTCTGCAGCGTTCTTCTCAGGACCATGATGAGACTGCTCTGTCTGCAGCGTTCTTCTTAAGACCAGAGTGAGACTGCTTTGTCTGCAGCGTTCTTCTCAGGACCAGGATGAGACTGCTCTGTCTGCAGCGTTCTTCTCAGGACCAGGATGAGACTGCTCTGTCTGCAGCGTTCTTCTTAGGACCAGGATGAGACTGCTCTGTCTGCAGCGTTCTTCTTAGGACCAGGATGAGACTGCTCTGTCTGCAGCTCTCTTCTTAGGACCAGGATGAGACTGCTCTGTCTGCAGCGTTCTTCTTAAGACCAGAGTGAGACTGCTCTGTCTGCAGCGTTCTTCTCAGGACCAGGATGAGACTGATCTGTCTGCAGCTCTCTTCTTAGGACCAGGATGAGACTGCTCTGTCTGCAGCGTTCTTCTCAGGACCATGATGAGACTGCTCTGTCTGCAGCTCTCTTCTTAGGACCAGGATGAGACTGCTCTGTCTGCAGCGTTCTTCTTAGGACCAGGATGAGACTGCTCTGTCTGCAGCTCTCTTCTCAGGACCATGATGAGACTGCTCTGTCTGCAGCGTTCTTCTTAGGACCAGGATGAGACTGCTCTGTCTGCAGCTCTCTTCTTAGGACCAGGATGAGACTGCTCTGTCTGCAGCTCTCTTCTTAGGACCAGGATGAGACTGCTCTGTCTGCAGCTCTCTTCTTAACACCAGGATGAGACTGCTCTGTCTGCAGCGTTCTTCTTAGGACCATGATGAGACTGCTCTGTCTGCAGCTCTCTTCTTAGGACCAGGATGAGACTGCTCTGTCTGCAGCGTTCTTCTTAAGACCAGAGTGAGACTGCTCTGTCTGCAGCGTTCTTCTCAGGACCAGGATGAGACTGCTCTGTCTGCAGCGTTCTTCTTAGGACCATGATGAGACTGCTCTGTCTGCAGCTCTCTTCTTAGGACCAGGATGAGACTGCTCTGTCTGCAGCGTTCTTCTCAGGACCATGATGAGACTGCTCTGTCTGCAGCGTTCTTCTTAGGACCAGGATGAGACTGCTCTGTCTGCAGCGTTCTTCTTAGGACCAGGATGAGACTGCTCTGTCTGCAGCGTTCTTCTTAGGACCAGGATGAGACTGCTCTGTCTGCAGCGTTCTTCTCAGGACCATGATGAGACTGCTCTGTCTGCAGCGTTCTTCTCAGGACCATGATGAGACTGCTCTGTCTGCAGAGTTCTTCTCAGGACCATGATGAGACTGCTCTGTCTGCAGCTCTCTTCTTAGGACCAGGATGAGACTGCTCTGTCTGCAGCTCTCTTCTTAGGACCAGGATGAGACTGCTCTGTCTGCAGCGTTCTTCTTAGGACCAGGATGAGACTGCTCTGTCTGCAGCGTTCTTCTTAGGACCAGGATGAGACTGCTCTGTCTGCAGCGTTCTTCTCAGGACCAGGATGAGACTGCTCTGTCTGCAGCTCTCTTCTTAGGACCAGGATGAGACTGCTCTGTCTGCAGCTCTCTTCTTAGGACCAGGATGAGACTGCTCTGTCTGCAGCGTTCTTCTCAGGACCAGGATGAGACTGCTCTGTCTGCAGCGTTCTTCTCAGGACCATGATGAGACTGCTCTGTCTGCAGCTCTCTTCTTAGGACCAGGATGAGACTGCTCTGTCTGCAGCTCTCTTCTCAGGACCATGATGAGACTGCTCTGTCTGCAGCGTTCTTCTTAGGACCAGGATGAGACTGCTCTGTCTGCAGCTCTCTTCTTAGGACCAGGATGAGACTGCTCTGTCTGCAGCTCTCTTCTTAGGACCATGATGAGACTGCTCTGTCTGCAGCGTTCTTCTTAACACCAGGATGAGACTTCTCTGTCTGCAGCGTTCTTCTCAGGACCAGGATGAGACTGCTCTGTCTGCAGCGTTCTTCTCAGGACCAGGATGAGACTGCTCTGTCTGCAGCGTTCTTCTCAGGACCAGGATGAGACTGCTCTGTCTGCAGCGTTCTTCTCAGGACCAGGATGAGACTGCTCTGTCTGCAGCGTTCTTCTTAGGACCAGGATGAGACTGCTCTGTCTGCAGCTCTCTTCTTAACACCAGGATGAGACTGCTCTGTCTGTAGCGTTCTTCTCAGGACCATGATGAGAATGCTCTGTCTGCAGCTCTCTTCTTAGGACCAGGATGAGACTGCTCTGTCTGCAGCTCTCTTCTTAGGACCAGGATGAGACTGCTCTGTCTGCAGCGTTCTTCTCAGGACCATGATGAGACTGCTCTGTCTGCAGCTCTCTTCTTAGGACCATGATGAGACTGCTCTGTCTGCAGAGTTCTTCTCAGGACCATGATGAGACTGCTCTGTCTGCAGCTCTCTTCTTAGGACCAGGATGAGACTGCTCTGTCTGCAGCGTTCTTCTTAGGACCAGGATGAGACTGCTCTGTCTGCAGCTCTCTTCTTAGGACCAGGATGAGACTGCTCTGTCTGCAGCTCTCTTCTTAGGACCAGGATGAGACTGCTCTGTCTGCAGCGTTCTTCTTAACACCAGGATGAGACTGCTCTGTCTGCAGCTCTCTTCTTAACACCAGGATGAGACTTCTCTGTCTGCAGCTCTCTTCTTAACACCAGGATGAGACTGCTCTGTCTGCAGCTCTATTCTTAGGACCAGGATGAGACTGCTCTGTCTGCAGCTCTTCTTGGACCAGGATGAGACTGCTCTGTCTGCAGCTCTCTTCTTAGGACCAGGATGAGACTGCTCTGTCTGCAGCTCTCTTCTTAGGACCAGGATGAGACTGCTCTGTCTGCAGCTCTCTTCTTAGGACCAGGATGAGACTGCTCTGTCTGCAGCGTTCTTCTTAACACCAGGATGAGACTGCTCTGTCTGCAGCTCTCTTCTTAACACCAGGATGAGACTGCTCTGTCTGCAGCTCTCTTCTTAACACCAGGATGAGACTGCTCTGTCTGCAGCTCTCTTCTTAACACCAGGATGAGACTGCTCTGTCTGCAGCTCTCTTCTTAGGACCAGGATGAGACTGCTCTGTCTGCAGCTCTCTTCTTAGGACCAGGATGAGACTGCTCTGTCTGCAGCGTTCTTCTCAGGACCAGGATGAGACTGCTCTGTCTGCAGCTCTCTTCTTAGGACCAGGATGAGACTGCTCTGTCTGCAGCGTTCTTCTCAGGACCAGGATGAGACTGCTCTGTCTGCAGCTCTCTTCTCAGGACCATGATGAGACTGCTCTGTCTGCAGCGTTCTTCTTAAGACCAGGATGAGACTGCTCTGTCTGCAGCGTTCTTCTTAAGACCAGGATTAGACTGCTCTGTCTGCAGCGTTCTTCTTAAGACCATGATGAGACTGCTCTGTCTGCAGCGTTCTTCTTAAGACCAGGATGAGACTGCTCTGTCTGCAGCTCTCTTCTTAGGACCAGGATGAGACTGCTCTGTCTGCAGCTCTCTTCTTAGGACCAGGATGAGACTGCTCTGTCTGCAGCTCTCTTCTTAGGACCAGGATGAGACTGCTCTGTCTGCAGCGTTCTTCTCAGGACCATGATGAGACTGCTCTGTCTGCAGCGTTCTTCTTAACACCAGGATGAGACTGCTCTGTCTGCAGCGTTCTTCTCAGGACCAGGATGAGACTGCTCTGTCTGCAGCTCTCTTCTTAGGACCAGGATGAGACTGCTCTGTCTGCAGCGTTCTTCTCAGGACCAGGATGAGACTGCTCTGTCTGCAGCGTTCTTCTCAGGACCAGGATGAGACTGCTCTGTCTGCAGCTCTCTTCTTAGGACCAGGATGAGACTGCTCTGTCTGCAGCGTTCTTCTCAGGACCAGGATGAGACTGCTCTGTCTGCAGCTCTCTTCTCAGGACCAGGATGAGACTGCTCTGTCTGCAGCGTTCTTCTCAGGACCAGGATGAGACTGCTCTGTCTGCAGCTCTCTTCTTAGGACCAGGATGAGACTGCTCTGTCTGCAGCGTTCTTCTCAGGACCATGATGAGACTGCTCTGTCTGCAGCGTTCTTCTTAACACCAGGATGAGACTGCTCTGTCTGCAGCGTTCTTCTTAACACCAGGATGAGACTGCTCTGTCTGCAGCGTTCTTCTTAAGACCAGGATGAGACTGCTCTGTCTGCAGCGTTCTTCTCAGGACCAGGATGAGACTGCTCTGTCTGCAGCGTTCTTCTCAGGACCAGAATGTGTTGAGGAAGAATAGTAAAATGCATGTCAATGTGGCACAGAAGATTCCCCTTGACAGGGATGAATGAGCGAGATATGGTCAGTTGTAGTTGGCTGAGATGGGAGTGTTGGTCTCTGCAGCCCGCTGGACCAGTAACCCAACCCAACTTCCCCATTTCACCCCCCCTCCCTCCCTCCAATGAAAAACCCAAAGCATTTTCCCATGTACAAACAGTGAGGAAAACACAAGATAATGTTCACCGTGTGTGATGTTCCAAAACCCTGGGTCAGCGATTCCTGACCGTCCCCCCCCCCACACAGAGTGATACAAATAGGTCTGGACTTACCCTTTCCCCCCCGACGCAGGCACACGGACCTCCTGCAACCCGCCAACTGTACATTCTGATGTTTTATGATCTTGACCTCACATGTTAGTGCCAACAGGGTTGCATGGAGGGATCAGCTTAAGTGAAAGGACCCCCCCCCCACCCCCCCCACCCCCCCCACCCGGCCGCCCAGGCTGTAGAAAGGGATCGGGTTCCCCTCCAGATGTGTGGCCCCCCGGGTCCCAGGCTTTGGGAGTGTGTAGGGCAAGCTCTGGTGCTGGTGTCCCCACACACCCAGGAATGTCACACTCGCTGGCACTTGACGCCACCGGCCTGTCAGGTTGATGAATGGCCCACCGATGCCTATGTGGTGTGGATCCCTGCCCTCCATGACTCCCTCACTCCCCTTCTCCAGCCCCCCCCAATCCCCATGCTCTCTACCCCCACCCTTGGGACCACATTGGGACCTCCTGAGGCTCAACCCCAGCCATCACTCACCCTCCAAGGTCTTTATTAGTCTTTATTTTAAGCGTCAGGAGGTCAGGAGCACCACAGGCGTCACACATCCAGCAGCGTACATGGATGTGGTATGGCGACCAGCCGCGATTGATCGTCCTTGAGCCCATTCCCCTGAGCGGACTTGATTCAGTTCAAAGTGATAAGCTCAGGCAACTCGGCGTCGACGTAAACACTTGCGAATCTCACTCCATTCATACTGCAATTAATAGGACTGTTGTGCTCATCGGATTCTCCGGCTCAAGTTTTTATTTTTGATGATGCCAAAAGCGGAGGGAGATTACATTTCTTACCTTGACCTGAATGGAACTCTAATCCCATTCTTCTGACACTTAAGTGTAACGACGCTTTTATGGCAAAATTTGCGCTTTAAAGTCAACAGTCCAGAGACTCCAGACTTAGGCCAGACAGTTATATTGATGTTACACCAAGGAATCTTTAGCACTTTAATGTTTAATAGATCGATGTCCGGTGTTATGACTAGAGATGGAAGGACTGAAGACTTGTCGTTACCTAAGACGTGCCAAGTCCCACCAAACATCGGATTGGTTTCACACGTCGACGGGTGCTAATTTATGTTAACCGCCCAGAGCCACAGTCAAATTCCAATCAATAAAGCAGTCTTGGGGACTGAGAGATTGACCTGTCCTGGAAATCAATCCCCCCTCCCCCCGTGCTTAACAACTCAGAAGCTTGGCACAGTCTCCCATGAATGCCGGAAATGTCCGACCTCTAAATTTCAAGGCCTTTCAAAACATGCCACATTATAAGCAAGGTCAGAAATCCGAAATCCCATTTTCTCGCATCTCCACTTTGCCCAGTAGTGTGATGATTGGCATAAATGGGAGAGAACGTGTGCTATGTGTTATCCATGGGAAGATGTGCCACGGCTTCGGCTCATAATTTTTTCCAGAAACAAATCATCCCGGAGACTGGCAAAATAGCATTCCACCCCACAGAAAGACAATCCCTTCCTGCGCCAGACAGACGAAATGCCACAAGTCTCTTCATTCCTTCCAACACATCCTCCCTCCACACACACACACTCTCACCCTCTCTCTCTCTCTCTCTCACACACACACACACACACACACACACACACACACGGGACACACTTTCTCCCAGGGTGAATCTGCTGTGCGTTAGACACATATATCAACACATGCTCTCTTTACTGTCACAGACAGTTTTGGAATATAAGGGACATGGGCGGCCAAATAAATGCTGAAAAATGTGTCTGTGAAGGACCCTAACTAGACAGTTACGACTGTGTCATGGGCTGTTGCTCTCAACATACTCAGGGGAAATGACTCTCCTCTTCACAATGGATTGGTATAACACATGTCCCCCCAAGTCCCCAAACAGTTTATTGCCCAACTTTTTAATTAACCCATTTTCTGTTTCTGTTGGGGGGCAGGACAGGTGGGCTTAGCACTAGGAATAGCACTCAGAAATGAAACACTGTCAGGGTACGCAGGGTACACATACGCACAGGTCTGCCTTTCCAACCGCATTCCTACACGCCAAGTAAACACGACCATATGCCGAGGCCAGATATCGATACACACCTATCTAACCCTATGTAACCCTAACCAACCCTAACTAACCCTACCTCTATCTAACCCTGTGTAACCCTAACCAACTCTATCCCTATCTTGTTTCCATCGAGAGAAGAAGAAGTAGAAATCCGACATCCTCTTCACTAAAGACCTGCACGTCCGGGTATCGGCGTTTCAACCGTTATCCGACGCCCCATCAATAAGCACCACTCTCTGTTTATATTGAGAGCCCGCTGGGCACAAACTGGTTGAATCAACGTTATTTCAACGTAATCTTACAACGTATTGTGATGTGAAATCTATGTGGATAATACATTGGATTTGCAAAAAGTCTTGTTTGTTCTGAGGGTGGAATTTCAACCATAGAAATATGTCACCAATTTTCAACATTGTGACATTGACACTGGGAGTCAGGAAGCATGTGCAGTTGGAGAGTTTAATAAAAAACATAGAGTGATACAAAACAAGAGAAGCATCTGGACATGAACACAGAATCAACACTGCCTGAACAGTGACGCTAGGGAGCGCTAGATAAAGGGGGAGTAATCAGGGTAGTGATGAAGTCCAGGTGTGCCTCATGACGGG
Source organism: Coregonus clupeaformis (assembly GCF_020615455.1). NCBI lineage: Eukaryota > Metazoa > Chordata > Actinopteri > Salmoniformes > Salmonidae > Coregonus > Coregonus clupeaformis. The sequence continues at coordinate 331,648 of NW_025533649.1, forward strand.
GCACAGGTGTGTGTAATGAGGGTTGCCAGGTGTCCGTGATGATGGGTTGCCAGGTGTGTGTAATGAAGGTTGCCAGGTGTGTGTAATGAGGGTTGCCAGGTGTGTGTAATGAGGGTTGCCAGGTGTGTGTAATGATGGGGTTGCCAGGTGTGTGTAATGATGGTTGCCAGGACCAGTGGATAGTAAACCGGCGACGTCGAGCACCGGAGCAGGGGAGCGGGAGTAGACGTGACAGTACCCCTCCAACCCCCTCCCCCCAACGTGCGGCTCCAGCCGCAGGACGACTCCGGCCAGGGGGACAGCCCCGAGGGCCGGTCCGGACGACGAAGGAAGAAGTCTTGGATGATGTTGGGATCTGGAATGTCGTCCACCTGAACCCAACATCGCTCCTCTGGACCGTACCCCTTCAAGTCCACCAGGTACTGGAGCCGACCCCCACGACGTAGGGAGTCCAGGAGGAATCTGACGGCATAGGCGGGGCTTCCCTCGATGTCCAAGGGAGGCGGAGGAGTGTCATGGGGGACGGCTTCAGCCAGGAGACCAGGAACCACCGGCCTGAGGAGGGAAACATGAAAAGAGGGTGAGATCCGGTAATTTGTGGGGAGCTGTAATCTACAGTGGCTTGCTAAAGTATTCACCCCCCTTGGCATTTTTCCTATGTTATTGTCTTACAACCTGGAATTAAAATTGATTTTTGTGGGGTTTATATCATTTGATTTACACTACATGCCTACTACTTTGAAGATGCAAAATATTTTTTATTGTGGACCAAACAAGAAATAAGACAAAAAAACAGAAAACTTGAGTGTGCATAACTATTCACCCCATCAAAGTCAATACCTTGTAGAGCCACCTTTTGCAGCAATTACAGCTGCAAGTCTCTTGGGGTATGTCTCTATAAGCTTGGCACATCTAGCCACTGGGATTTTTGCCCATTCTTCAAGGCAAAACTGCTCCAGCTCCTTCAAGTTGGATGGGTTCCGCTGGTATACAGCAATCTTTAAGTCAAACCACAGATTCTCAATTGGATTGAGGTCTGGGCTTTGACTAGGCAATTCCAAGACATTTAATGTTCCCCCTTAAACCACTCAAGTGTTGCTTTAGCAGTATGCTTATGGTCATTGTCCTGCTGGAAGGTGAACCACCGTCCCAGTCTCAAATCTCTAGAAGACTGAAACAGGTTTCCCTTAATTATTTCCCTGTATTTAGCGTCATACATCATTCCTTCAATTCTGACCAGTTTCCCAGTCCTTGCCGACGAAAAATATCCCCACAGCATGATGCTGGATGGTGTTCTTGGGGTGATTACAGGTGTTGGGTTTGTGCCAGACATAGCTTTTTCCTTGATGGCCAAAAAGCTCAATTTTAGTCTCATCTGACCAGAGTACCTTCTTCCATATGTTTGGGGAGTCTCCCACATGCTTTTTGGCGAACACCAAATGTGTTTGCTTATTTTCTTTCTTTAAGCAATGTTTTTTTCTGGCCACTCTTCGGTAAAGCCCAGCTCTCTGCAGTGTACGGCTTAAAGTGGTCCTATGGACAGATACTCCAATCTCTGCTGTGGAGCTTTGCAGCTCCTTCAGGGTTATCTTTGGTCTTTTTGTTGCCAGGCGCGATCACCAGGATGGAACACGGGAGCCTCACCGCGGCGGTGACAATCTGCCTGCTCCTTCTGGCGGTGGACGGCGCACTGGAGCCTCACGTGGGCATTGTTCCAAACCTCTTCTTCGCACCTGAAACACTCGTCCACTGCAGGGGCTTCGGTCTGGCTCGGGGTCCACGGAGCCAGGGCTGGCTGATAACCCAGAACATACTGGAAGGGAGTCAGCCCGGTGGAAGAGTGACGCAATTAATTCTGAGCGTTCTCCACCCAGGGAAGGAATCAGGCCCACTCCCCCTGCTGGTCCTGGCAGTGACTCCTTAGGAACCTCTGCAGCTCCTGGTTCATCCTCTCCATCTGCCCGTTGGACTGAGGCCGGTAACCGGAAGTGAGGCTGACCATGTCCCCCAGTTTCTCCATGAAGGCTTTCCATACCAGTGACGTGAATTGGGGGCCACGGTCGGAGACCTTCTGGAACAGTGCCTCAGCGAACTGGAGAGCAGTAGGGAGACCAGAGAGAGGTATAAAAAGGCACGATTTAGATAATCTGTCCACAACAACCAATATGGTGGTTTTGTCACTGATGAGACCAGGGAAGCTGAAGCACAGGAAGGGCTTTCCATCATCATGCCTTGCGGGCCGATCAGGTAACCCAGAAAGGAGACAGCCTCCCGATGGAATTGGCACTTCTCAGCCTTCACATATAGGTGGTTATCCAGGAGGCGTTCCAGGACTACTCGGACGTGAGCGATGTGATTATTCAAGGTAGCCGAGTAGACCAGGATGTCGTCGATATATTTTTTAATTTTTTTTGTCATTTAGCAGACGCTCTTATCCAGAGCGACTTACAGGAGCAATTAGGGTTAAGTGCCTTGCTCAAGGGCACATCGACAGATTTTTCACCTAGTCGGCTCAGGGATTAGAACCAGCGACCTTTCGGTTACTGGCACAACGCTCTTAACCACTAAGCTACCTGCCGATATACACGACCACCTGGTGTCCGAGCATGTCCCAGAATGCCTGGAACACCGACGGAACATTGGCTAATCCATAAAGTACTAGCAGTGACCAGACACCGTGCTGAAACCGACGTGGAACCGACGTGGAACCACAGGGGAAGGGAAAGCATGTCCTCCAGCATTTCGGGTGCCTAGTCCGTGATTGTCATCCTCGACCATGAATTGGTGGGGTTATGGCGTTGGAGCCATGAGAGGCCAAGGATGATCTTGTGTACAGGTGCACTGATGAGGAAGGGAAGGCTTTCTTGATGTATGGACTCCATGGTGAGGGTCAGTGGTGTTGTGTGTTATAGTCCCAGATCCCAGTGGTCGATTATCCAGCACTTGAACCGGAGAGGAGAGTGGGTATGAGGGGATGTTCAGAGAGGAGGCAACGGCTTGGTCAATAAAAAAAAAAAAAATCCCTGCGACACCGGAGTCCACTAGAGCTGTAGAAACAATACACGAGGGACAGCCAGCCAGTGTAATCAACACTAAAAAGTGTTTGGCGGAAAGTGGTGATGGAATACTCACGCCTAACCCAGGAGACGGATGATCACGGGGCCGCCCCTCTGCTCTCGTGGATCCCGGGCACCGTTGAAGCTGGTGCCCCCCTTGACTGCAATAGGCGTCGCTCAGCTGTGGGGAGGCGTGTGGCCCCCTGCCTCCATGGGTTCAGACTGAATCAGAACGGTCAACGAAGGAGGGAGAGAGAGGCAATGGGGGTGCCGACGCTTGCAAAGAAGGTTATCCAGACGGATGGCCATCGCGATGAGTGTCGTCTCGTCACGCCAACTCCGTCTGGACATCTTTGCGCAGTCCTCTTCTGAATAGGATGCAGAGCGCCGGGCTCATTCCATCCGCTGGATGCTGCCACTGTCCGGAAGGTGAGGGCCGTACTCCACATCGGTCTGGCCATCCTTCAAACACCGTTGCAGCTCGGCCACCTTCCACCGTAAGATGAGGAATGCCGACATAGGTGGATGTGGTGGATTGAGACGCAGATACTGTGTCTCTAGCTTAAACTGATGGATTTTGATGGGGATTTTTTTGTATTATGTTACTTAGATTGATGCACGGGTGCGTCAATAGACTCTTAAGGATTTTAATAAAACAACGTCAGATCTTCAGCGTTATATCCACTATTAGAAAAAAAAAACTCCAACTGGAGAGTTGGTTGGTCTATCTACAGCTATCCATTTGGGTCTCCCATCCAGAGTTTTAACCAAGCCCAGCTCAGCTTTGATATTTGTCACTGACTACTACCAATGTGGTGTCGTGATTACTGAGAGATCTCTCAATAACTAAATGCACTGAGTGTTGTCGTGAGAATGATTATTGATAGGTCTCTTAATAACTAAATAGATTCAACGTTGCATTGACCCCGTATTTTATTATTATTCTTTTTTTTTTTTTTGCACCGACTCTCTTGCACACACACACACACAACACACACACACAAAACACACACACACAAAACACACACACACACATTCCTTCACACTCTTCACATACGCTGCTGCTACTCTCTGTTTATTATTTATGCATAGTCACTTTACCCCTACCTACATGTACATATTACCTCAATTACCTCCACTAACCTGTACCCCCACACATCGTCTCGGTAACGGTACCCCTTGTATATAGCCTCATTATTGTTATTTTATTGTGTTGCTATTTTTCCTTTAGTTCATTTATCAAATTTTTCTTACTTACCTTATATAAACTCTTCGTTGTTGGTTAAGGGATCGTAAGTAAACATTTCACGGTGTTGTATTCGGTGCATGTGACAAATACAATTTGATTTTATTTTATTTGAGTTGATTTTGAAAGTCATTCCAAAGGGTGGGTTAAACAGAGCAAATGAAATGTGACCATACTTTATAAGTCATATATCATCAATGATACAATTTAATGCCTATATATAGCATTTGCGAAGTAATAAACAGCTATTGTTTCAATTCAACCCAGGGTTCAACTACAAATAGACAATACATATAGGCCTAGAGTTTCTAAAATGTCATATACCCCGAGACAAAAAAAAACATGTTACCAAGGAATAAAAAAAAAATATATAATAATATAATAACAATAATAAATATTATTATATATTGTTATTTATCTTTTATTGTCAGTGCTAAATTGTTCTCTGTAGTGGTCATTAGGAAGTAAATATGAAAACAAATACATTACAGCCAATGGGTACAGTAGGTGAAACAAATAACATAATAATAATAATAATAATAATAATAATAATAATAATAATAATAATAATAATAATAATAATAATAATAATAATAATATGCCATTTAGCAGACGCTTTTATCCAAAGCGACTTACAGTCATGTGTGCATACATTTTTACGTATGGGTGGTCCCAGGGTTCGAACCCACTACCCTGGCGTTACAAGCGCCATGCTCTACCAATTGAGATACAGAGGACCACATTACATTACAGTCAATGGGTACAGTAGGTGGAAAAAAAAATAACATTAGAGTCAATGGGTACAGTGGGTAAAAAACAAATACCATTACAGTCAATGGGTACAGTAGGTGAAAAAACAATAACATTACAGTCAATGGGGACAGCAGGTGAAAAACAAATAACATTACAGTCAATGGGTACAGTAGGTGAAAAACAAATACCATTACAGTCAATGGGTACAGTAGGTGAAAAACAAATGTAGATATTTGGTTGTGTTGACAACCAAACACTATTCTATACTACTTTTGCAATACAGTAAATAAGCCTATTAACTTGTCGGTTAGTTAACAAATGATATGTTGGATTCACGTCTCCAACTTAACCAAAAATAATATGAATAAATCAAAGTTACAGAAAAAGGATTAAGCCAGGGGCTCAGGTGAAACTATCCAAGAATTAGATACATCTCCTTTAAATGTTGATATTTGATTGTGTTGTCAACAAAACACAATTCGACTTTTGAAATATAGTAAAACAGCCTAAAGTTAAGGCTACCTTACAAAACGAATGTAAAAGTTTTTATTCAACCTTAAAATGAGTAACACATCCCCCATGGTCACTTATTATGTAGTCATGGAAAGCTGCATGTTGAAGATAGCGGGCAAAGGTCTCAGCTGTGTGGAGGACTTCCCTATATAAATATCGGTGCTGAATCTCCAACAGCAATGATCACTTGCACTATACCATTAACGTAATCTCAACTGCCATTCAGGTCATTTGATTGTGCTATTAGATTAAGCACAGTGATAACACATTCAGTTGTTGTATAAATACAAAAATATCTGACATTCCCATTTTAACTTTGTTGTGCTTTTAAAAATGGTTGAAAGCACAGTGATAACACATTGGGAATTCAACAAACTTCTGGCTGTCTTTTTGAGTGGGTGAATAAAGGTTGAAATCTCATTGATCAACGTCTCAACCAAAGATCACCCACATTTCCACATTTAAAATGATGTGGTGTGCCCAGTGGGTGGGTTTTCATTAGCTGTTGGCGAAATACATTTTATTCCATAAAGGCCTGTTTCATTCTGAAATGTTTGACTGCTCATAGAGTTGCATTGAATTACTGCCAGGGGAGAAAAAAAAGAAGGAAAGAAGGTGGATGAAATATGTTTTTCTCTGCCTTTGTTATTTCTTCATTTTTCTTACAGGCTGATGTAGATGAGTGCGGATACAGCCTATCCCACGGTGTCTCAGAGCAACTGGAATCCCCCAGTCGGTTTGATTCCCGGGGAAGCTTCTTGTTTTTTGACAACCTTTTTAGAGGAAAAGATTCCCAGCTGAATTGGAGTGTGCCTCTTATCATTACGAATGCTTTACCGGAGTTATATCTTCCAGAATAACAACAATTAGGCTAAGAACAGTTGTCTCAATGTGATTGTCTTTGACCCCATTTTAAGGCAATGTTTTCTTTCATAAGTTACCCTTTGGTATGATTGCAGTCAGCTTCCTATTAAAATCACCCAGTATGTCCTTATGGAGCTGTTTTGCTCTCCAGAGTGGTTTCTTCTTCAATAGACACCACTTTGATCTCTCTGGTTCTTAATTGCCCCTTAATTTGTGTGACCAGTAGACCCTGATGCTGGTGACAATAAGAAGGGAAGGCTTAGTTTGGTTTAAAAAAAAATCTGTGGCCAACAATGAAGCACATTCATTCTATGCTCCGCTGCCCTACTCAGTGAGCCAGTGCCCCCCTGAGGCCTGCTCAGGCAGCAGAGCCTGGGGGCCTGGTTGAAACAGTCCCCACAGGACAGGCACACATGCTGGGGCAGGGGAAGGGCGCCGGGCCCTTAATTAACAGTGTGTGGGTTGGGTAGCTCGGGCTTGGAGTGGCTTCCCAGACCAGAAATCCTCTCTCCCTCTGGTGTACTGGCTCAGCAGGGAGCACAAAGCTCTCAATTCTCAGCTCAACTGCCAAACACATAGACACTAGCTAATAAACACGTCTTGCAAAAAAATAGACATGTACACAAGAGTTCCCAGAGGGTCCCAGAGGGTCAAAGAGGGTCACAGAGGGTCACATAGTCTCAGAGGGTCCCATATGGTCACAGAGAGTCCCAGAAGGTCACAGAGAGTCCCATATGGTCACAAAGAGTCCCAGAAGGTCACAGAGGGTCCCAGAGGAACATACACATTGTTTGATGAGGCTTGAGAGAGTTGGACAGTTGGTTGTGGAACATTATTTAATTATTGCTGTCATTCAGTTGACGCAGAGAACAATGGTCTTATTTTCACATCACACTGTCCACACAGCCTTACAAACACTGTCCTCAGAGCAGTACAGAACACTGTCCTCACAGCCGTACAAAACACTGTCCACACAGCCATACAAAACACTGTCCACACAGCCGTACAAAACACTGTCCACACAGCCATACAAAACACTGTCCACACAGCCGTACAAAACACTGTCCTCACAGCCATACAAAACACTGTCCTCACAGCCATACAAAACACTGTCCTCAGAGCAGTACAGAACACTGTCCTCACAGCCGTACAAAACACTGTCCTCACAGCCATACAAAACAATGTCCACACAGCCGTACAAAACACTGTCCTCAGAGCAGTACAGAACACTGTCCTCACAGCCATACAAAACACTGTCCTCACAGCCATACAAAACACTGTCCTCAGAGCAGTACAGAACACTGTCCTCACAGCCGTACAGAACACTGTCCACACAGCCATACAAAACACTGTCCACACAGCCGTACAAAACACTGTCCTCACAGCCATACAAAACACTGTCCTCACAGCCATACAAAACAATGTCCACACAGCCATACAAAACACTGTCCTCACAGCCATACAAAACACTGTCCTCATAGCCATACAAAACAATGTCCACACAGCCATACAAAACACTGTCCTCACAGCCATACAAAACACTGTCCTCACAGCCATACAAAACACTGTCCTCAGAGCAGTACAAAACAATGTCCACACAGCCGTACAAAACACTGTCCTCACAGCCATACAAAACACTGTCCTCACAGCCATACAAAACACTGTCCACACAGCCGTACAAAACACTGTCCTCACAGCCATACAAAACACTGTCCTCACAGCCATACAAAACAATGTCCACACAGCCGTACAAAACACTGTCCTCAGAGCAGTACAGAACACTGTCCTCACAGCCGTACAAAACACTGTCCTCAGAGCAGTACAGAACACTGTCCTCACAGCCGTACAGAACACTGTCCACACAGCCGTACAAAACACTGTCCTCACAGCCATACAAAACAATGTCCACACAGCCGTACAAAACACTGTCATCACAACCATACAAAACACTGTCCTCACAGCCATACAAAACAATGTCCACACAGCCATACAAAACACTGTCCTCACAGCCATACAAAACACTGTCCTCACAGCCGTACAAAACAATGTCCACACAGCCGTACAAAACACTGTCCTCACAGCCGTACAAAACAATGTCCACACAGCCGTACAAAACAATGTCCACACAGCCATACAAAACACTGTCCTCACAGCCATACAAAACACTGTCCTCACAGCCATACAAAACACTGTCCTCAGAGCAGTACAAACACTGTCCACACAGCCTTACAAACACTGTCCACACAGCCGTACAAAACACTGTCCACACAGCCTTACAAACACTGTCCTCACAGCCGTACAAAACACTGTCCTCAGAGCAGTACAAAACACTGTCCTCAGAGCAGTACAGAACACTGTCCTCAGAGCAGTACAGAACACTGTCCTCACAGCCGTACAAAACACTGTCCTCAGAGCAGTACAAAACACTGTCCTCACAGCCGTACAAAACACTGTCCTCACAGCCATACAAAACAATGTCCACACAGCCGTACAAAACACTGTCCTCAGAGCAGTACAAAACAATGTCCTCACAGCAGTACAAAACACTGTCCTCACAGCCGTACAAAACACTGTCCTCAGAGCAGTACAAAACAATGTCCTCACAGCCGTACAAAACACTGTCCTCACAGCCGTACAAAACACTGTCCTCACAGCCATACAAAACACTGTCTGCACAGCCTTACAAACAATGTCCACACAGCCGTACAGAACACTGTCCTCAGAGCAGTACAAAACACTATCCTCACAGCCGTACAAAACACTGTCCTCAGAGCCATACAAAACACTGTCTGCACAGCCTTACAAACAATGTCCACACAGCCGTACAGAACACTGTCCACACAGCCTTACAAAACACTGTCCTCAGAGCAGTACAAAACACTGTCCTCAGAGCAGTACAAAACACTGTCCTCAGAGCAGTACAAAACACTGTCCTCAGAGCAGTACAAAACACTGTCCACACAGCCGTACAAAACACCATCCGACTCGCCCTGCTCCGCGTCCTCCTGGCCGTCCCCGAGGCCGGTGTCGGCGCGCTGCTGGAGCTGCGCGTCAAGGTGGGGGTACTGTCACGAATTCAGCCGAGGCTGCCCCTCCTCCTTGCTAGGGGCAGGTTTCGGCGTTCGTCGTCACTGGCTTACTAGCCACTACCGCTCCATTTATCATCACTCCATTTGTTTTGTCTTGTCTTGTCTTGTCTATCACACACACCTGGTACTCATTCCCTCATTAGTCTGTGTATAAGTGTTCCCTCTGCCCCCTTGTCCTTTGTGAGTGATTGTTCTTTGTGAGAGTGAGTAGCTTGGTTGAGCTACTCTTTCCTTGTATGTAGCCAAGGTGGATTTTTCCGTCGTGCTAGTTTCGTTTTGACGCTTGCTGCGCTTTATTCATGTACACTGAATAAACTCTGGATTTTCTGTGTTTTACCTCATGCGCCTGACTCCGTCATTCACACCTCATCACAGATGCATAACCGCCTACCCAGCATGCCTTGCTTAAATGAGACTGGGAAAGTAAGAGGTCAGTGCCACAGCACCGAGAGACGGCCCCAATGCAGGATGGCGAGAGCAAAATCATCATCCCCCACATTCTTCTTTGGTAACAAACACAGCTGTTACGATGGCTTCTCTGCCTGTTGGCTGGTCATTCAATGAAGCTTGTTACAGTCATGCCTGTTGGCTGGTCGTTCAATAAAGCTTGTTACAGTCCTGCCTGTTGGCTGGTCGTTCAATAAAGCTTGTTACAGTCCTGCCTGTTGGCTGGTCGTTCAATAAAGCTTGTTACAGCCCTGCCTGTTGGCTGGTCGTTCAATAAAGCTTGTTACAGTCCTGCCTGTTGGCTGGTCGTTCAATAAAGCTTGTTACAGTCCTGCCTGTTGGCTGGTTGTTCAATAAAGCTTGTTACAGTCCTGCCTGTTGGCTGGTCGTTCAATAAAGCTTGTTACAGTCCTGCCTGTTGGAGATAATCATTTTGCAAGCTGCTGACAGTCGCTGTGGAGAGATCATGACATTATAGCGGAAAATAATGTATTCTGATCCAAAACTGAAATAAAAAACTGACAGGTAAAAGGAATACGATTGAGAGGTATTTGAAGCCTAGAAACTCTGAGCACTTGAAAATTCACTGGTGTGTTCTATATTTTTTTGGTTGTTGACTGCTGTGAAATGGACTGCTGTGAAGTGGACTGCTGTGAAATGGACTGCTGTGAAGTGGACTGAGCTGCTCTGAAGTGGACTGCTCTGAAGTGGACTGGTGTGAAGTGGACTGCTGTGAAATGGACTGGTGTGAAATTGACTGCTGTGAAGTGGACTGGTGTGAAATGCTTACATTACATTTTTTTGCATCATTCCCACCCTGTACGTCTCATACTGAAGGTTCACCCTGTATGGCACATAATGCAGGTTCACCCTGTACTGCTCAAAATGCAGCTTCACCCTGTATGGCACATAATGCAGGTTCACTCTGTACTGCTCATAACACAGGTTCACCCTGTATGGCACATAATACAGGTTCACCCTGTACTGCTCATAATGCAGGTTCACTCTGTACTGCTCATAATGCAGGTTCACTCTGTACTGCTCATAATGCAGGTTCACTCTGTACTGCTCATAATGCAGGTTCACTCTGTACTGCTCATAATGAAGGTTCACTCTGTACTGCTCATAATGCAGGTTCACTCTGTACTGCTCATAATGCAGGTTCACTCTGTACTGCTCATAATGAAGGTTCACTCTGTACTGCTCATAATGCAGCTTCACTCTGTACTGCTCATAATGCAGGTTCACTCTGTACTGCTCATAATGCAGCTTCACTCTGTACTGCTCATAATGCAGGTTCACTCTGTACTGCTCATAATGCAGGTTCACTCTGTACTGCTCATAATGCAGGTTCACTCTGTACTGCTCATAATGCAGGTTCACTCTGTACTGCTCATAATGCAGGTTCGCTCTGTACTGCTTATAATGCAGGTTCACTCTGTACTGCTCATAATGCAGGTTCACTCTGTACTGCTCATAATGCAGGTTCACTCTGTACTGCTCATAATGCAGGTTCACTCTGTACTGCTCATAATGCAGGTTCGCTCTGTACTGCTTATAATGCAGGTTCACTCTGTACTGCTCATAATGCAGGTTCACTCTGTACTGCTCATAATGCAGGTTCACTCTGTACTGCTCATAATGCAGGTTCACTCTGTACTGCTTATAATGCAGGTTCACTCTGTACTGCTCATAATGCATAGGTAAAAAGGATTGAGCTTTGGCCAAGGAGTGAATAATCAAAGTCAAAAGCATAAGAGTTCAATTGTGTATCAATCAACCAACGTTATGCCGTAACAGATGGAAAGTTGACCGGCTGCCACTCCTCCTTCATGGTACAGTCCTCCGACTCTGTAAGCCTCTGGAAGAATTTGAGCCAGAGAAAAGCCTTTAATAACTGTTTACGAGCGGCTGAGTCACCTTAATGAATGTTCATGGCTAGGGACAGCTTGACGACGGGAAAATGTATTACCAGCACTTTGTTTTGAACCATACTCTACTTCTGTCTGGGCCTGCTCTCAGCTCTCTGGTCTCTGCTCTCTGGTCTCTCTACTTCTGTCTACTTCTGTCTGGGCCTGCTCTCTGCTCTCTGGTCTCTACTCTCTGTTCTCTCTACTTCTGTCTGGGCCTGTTCTCAGCTCTCTGGTCTCTGCTCTCTGGTCTCTCTTCTTCTGTCTGGGCCTGCTCTCTGGTCTCTCTACTTCTGTCTGGGCCTGCTCTCAGCTTTCTGGTCTCTGGTCTCTCTACTTCTGTCTGGGCCTGCTCTCTGGTCTCTGGTCTCTCTACTTCTGTCTGGGCCTGCTCTCAGCTCTCTGGTCTCTCTACTTCTGTCTGGGCCTGTTCTCTGCTCTCTTGTCTCTCTACTTCTGTCTGGGCCTGCTCTCAGCTCTCTGGTCTCTGGTCGCTGGTCTCTCTCTGGTCCATCTCCGGTCTTTCTGGCCAGATGAATCTGAGAAACAGAAAGGCCCAATTCGCAATTTGCGGTCCGGAGCCAAAATCAACTCCTGCTACTTCCTTCTCCTCCAGGCCCTCCCCGGGTTCCCACTAGGTCCCGTGACCGACACACCGAGCAGGCGGCGTCCAGCAGAGGACCGAGCCCAGCTGTAATGGATATGATGTCGTGCAGGGATTAGGAAAACAGAATTGGGCCACAACTGTTCTTTATTGTGATCTGGTTGTTGCCGTTTGACTGAAAGGCATTTTGTCTCACTTACTGTTCATTCACAGTTTAGGGCCAGAATGGGTAATGTTATGCATGTAATGTGAAAAGTTCTTATATAACTGTGGACTCCTGATAAATGCGTTTGCACCTTCATGACTAATCAGTTTGATATTCTATTTTCCTCAATGTATAATAAATAGACAGGAACACATGTTGTGGGTTAAAGGTTCTATCATCTATAATGAGGAGTTATTGCATTCATTCATATTGCATACATGCATCGCCCTTTATGCAAAGTAGAAGCTAGCAAATAGTTATGTTTTGGCTTCTCTCAGGAGATCTTCACCCTTCAACGTTGCCCTCCTCTCACTATCACCCCCCCACCATGCCCGAAACGATGATGTCTTGTTTACTGTTCGCCGCTCAACGCGAAATGCGACAGCTGTCGCCTCCCTCTCCTCGCTAAACACTGTTTTAATACCACGTCATTAACTTTGATTGGCGTTGATGTCTATTGTTTTGCCCTACACTTGTGTGTGTTTATTTCTTTATCTCCTGTAAAAAACCCTCAGTCGTAGTTGATTTAACGACGCACTCCCCAACATCCTAAACACACACACTAGCTTTCTAACAACTGCCTCTCGTCTACCCGTTTCTCAGCACTAAAAGGTCCATTATCCAGCCAAGGGAATGCAGGTACTTGAATATACCAGCTCTGTAGAACACTGTAGTGTCCTTCCGTGGAAGCAGCAAAGTTGCAATGGGGGGTGGGGTGGGGTGGGAATGAACGTGGATCTGGAAAGCCTCTCATATGGTTTTCAGTGTGGATCTGGAAAGTGAAAGCCTCTCATATGGTTCTCAGTGTGTCTAACCAAAGCAATTACATTCAATCTAATGTGGCCTGTTTTCCCCTGCCATTGGCTTTGAATGGGCTTCCCTCCACAATCCATCCGGACCAAAATGAACGCGGGACAATTGCTGTACTTAGATCACTTTGTTATGAAGGAGAGAGAGAGAGAGAGAGAGAGAGAGAGAGAGAGAGAGAGAGAGAGAGAGAGAGAGAGAGAGAGAGAGAGAGAGAGAGAGAGAGAGAGAGAGAGAGAGAGAGAGAGAGAGAGATTGGAACACATGGATTGCACGTGTGCACGACTATAGGAAAACTTAGAAGAGCTGCCACATTCATACAATGGGTGTCCAAAGACAATGGCAGATCAGATGAGCATTGCCGCACTTAACCACACAAGTCAGTTGAATCCTTCATAATTACCTGAATTGTGGGGAGTAAAGCTATTCAATATACATGATGAAAAGACCGAGGTCAAGTTCAATGCAGCAAAGATAACCTATTCCAGAAGTTTTTAATTAAAGCCAACTGTAAATGACCAAAAGGACCATTAACATACTTTTACCTCAATTTTAAATGAACCTCACTTCCTGAAACAAATGCCATCCAGACAGGAACTTGGGCAAACTCTGGATGTTAGAGATCCTCTGTTGTATTTGTCTCAACCGGTTGAAGACATGTGTCACTACAATACTGTGCACCTGGTTCTACATGGTTTCTCATGGTGAACAAGTTCCTGGTGACCAAGGGATGACCACAGTCCGTAGATGGAGAAGGGACAAAGGATGGACGAGGGGACTCCGGAGGACTTTCTCTAGATTGCATCCGCCTGACACTCATTAGTAGTCTGTCTTTACACTGGAAACAATTACATTGCTCTTTCTCTGGTGACGGTTCCAGAGTGAAACCAAGGCCTCTTAATAAGGCAGGATATAGAAGATTATGGAGGGAATGTTTTTAATAACACATGACACGGAAGAGTAGCAACTCTCAGGTTTCTCCACTTACAAGGGCAGCAGCTGTGTCACTGGGGATGGGGACATCTTCACCGCGACTGCGGGAATGTTTTGGGACGATATGGGGAATCTTGGAAAACCCACAAAATAATTTGCCAGAATCGCCATATGTATCGCTTTAATGACCAGATCTGGTGTAGGAAGTGTTGGGCTTTTTCCAGGAAAGTCACACTTTGCACTTCACGTTTGGTATTAGTACTGTCGTGGAATTCCATGAATATGTGACATTAGGCCAGGGAGAGGACTGGGAGAGGACTGGGAGAGGACTGGGAGAGGACTGGGAGAGGACTGAGAGAGTGAAGGGGAGAGGACTGGGAGAGGACTGGGAGAGGACTGGGAGAGGACTGAGAGAGTGAAGGGGAGAGGACTGGGAGAGGACAGGGAGAGGACTGGGAGAGGACTGAGAGAGTGAAGGGGAGAGGACTGGGAGAGGACTGGGAGAGTGAAGGGTAGAGAGGACTGGGAGAGTGAAGGGTAGAGAGGACTGGGAGAGTGAAGGGTAGAGAGGATGGGAGAGGACTGGGAGAGTGAAGGGTAGAGAGGACTGGGAGAGTGAAGGGTAGAGAGGACTGGGAGAGTGAAGGGTAGAGAAGCTGGGAGAGTGAAGGGTAGAGAAGCTGGGAGAGTGAAGGGTAGAGAAGCTGGGAGAGTGAAGGGTAGAGAAGCTGGGAGAGTGAAGGTTAGAGAAGCTGGGAGAGTGAGGAGTAGTGCGAGTCAGAGTTAGGGAGTCTAGGAGAGTGAAGGGTAGAGAGAGTCAGAGTTAGGGAGGCTGGGAGAGTGAAGAGTAGAGATGCTGGGAGAGTGATGGGTTGAGAGAGTCAGAGTTAGGGAGAGGGAGGAAGGAGAAATTGAGAGGCTGCGAAGCACTTTTCTCAGTGAGCTGACAGGACTGGACGCTTGACTAACAGGACTGTTTCTCAGTGAGCTGACAGGACTGGACCCTTACTAACAGGACTGTTTCTCAGTGAGCTGACAGGACTGGACGCTTACTAACAGGACTGTTTCTCAGTGAGCTGACAGGACTGGACGCTTGACTAACAGGACTGTTTCTCAGTGAGCTGACAGGACTGGACCCTTACTAACAGGACTGTTTCTCAGTGAGCTGACAGGACTGGACGCTTACTAACAGGACTGTTTCTCAGTGAGCTGACAGGACTGGACGCTTGACTAACAGGACTGTTTCTCAGTGAGCTGACAGGACTGGACCCTTACTAACAGGACTGTTTCTCAGTGAGCTGACAGGACTGGACGCTTGACTAACAGGACTGTTTCTCAGTGAGCTGACAGGACTGGACCCTTACTAACAGGACTGTTTCCCAGTGAGCTGACAGGACTGGACGCATGACTAACAGGACTGTTTCCCAGTGAGCTGACAGGTCTGGACGCATGACTAACAGGACTGTTTCCCAGAGAGCTGACAGGACTGGACACATGACTAACAGGACTGTTTCCCAGTGAGCTGACAGGACTGGACCCTTGACTGTTTCCCAGAGAGCTGACAGGACTGGACACATGACTAACAGGACTGTTTCCCAGAGAGCTGACAGGACTGGACACATGACTAACAGGACTGTTTCCCAGTGAGCTGACAGGACTGGACCCTTGACTAACAGGACTGTTTCCCAGTGAGCTGACAGGACTGGACGCATGACTAACAGGACTGTTTTGACAGTGTCAGATGGTCCATATTACCATTTCGCCGCTGGGCTCTTGGGACCCCACATCAGGGCCCGCAAAAGGACTGGTCGGGCTGCAGAAAAATGTTAAACACTTACATGGAGGAGAACAACACATATTACCCATTACTTCCCCCCTGCTAGGTCCCCTCTGCATTCTCCCAGTGCCTGGCCATCTGCTGCATGTTAACTGCTTTTTACAGTCTGTGAGGTAGGTTGTGTTTGTGTGTGTGTGTGTGTGTGTCAGTTTCACAGTTTCAATGTAATTTCCCACACAAAGACAGACCACACTCTATGGAATCAGTTGATTTGTGTAATTTCATTATTTACCTGCTAACTAATTTGCAGTCTTTTGTATTTGTATTTATTATGGATCCCCATTAATTCCTGCCAAGGCAGCAGCTACTCTTCCTGGGGGTTTATTATGGATCCCCATTAATTCCTGCCAAGACAGCAGCTACTCTTCCTGGGGTTTATTATGGATCGCCATTAGTTCCTGCCGAGGCAGCAGCTACTCTTCCTGGGGTTTATTAAGGATCCCCATTGGTTCCTACCAAGGCAGCAGCTACTCTTCCTGGGGTCCAGCAACATTAAGGCAGTTATATACAAGAAAAAATATTACATGACATTACATTTCATAACACTTTACCCAATACATTTAGTGTGTTCCCTCAGGCCACTACTCCACTATCACATATTTACAATACAACATCCATGTGTACGTGTGTGTAGAGTGCATGTCTTATCTTGTGTATGTGTGTCTGTGCCTGTGTGTGTGTGTCTCTTCACAGTCCCCGCTGTGTATTTGTATCTGTTTTTTAAATCTGATTCTGCTGCTTGCATCAGTTACATGATATGGAATAGAGTTCCATGTAGCCGTGGTTCTATGTAGTACTGTGCGCCTCCCATAGTCTGTTCTTGACTTGGAGATTGTGAAGAGACCCCTGGTGGCATGTCTTGTGGGGTATGCATAGGTGTCGAGCTGTGTGCTAATAGTTTAAACAGAGAGCTCTGTGAATTCAGCATGTCAACACTTCTTACAAAAACAAGTAATGATGAAGTCAATCTCTCCTCCACTTTGAGCCATGAGAGACTTACATGCATATTATTAATGTTAGCTCTCCGTGTGCATTTAATGGCCAGCTGTGCTGCCCTGTTCTGAGCCAATTTTCCGAGGTCCCTCTTTGTGGCACCTGACCACACTACTGAACAGTAGTCCAGGTGCGACAAAACTTGAGCATGTAGGACCTGCCTTGTTGATAGTGTTGGTAAAAAGGCAGAGCAACGCTTTATTATGGACAGACTTCTCACCATCTTAGATTCTGTTGTATTAACATGTTTTGACCATGATAGTTTACAATCCAGGGTTACGCCAAGCAGTTTAGTCACCTCAGCTTGCTCAATTTCAACATGAGTTATTACAAGATTCAGTTGAGGGGTTGGGTTAATGTATGATTTGTCCCAAATGCAATGCTCTTAGTTATGGAAATATTTAGGACAAATGTATTTACTGAGACTCAGTCTTAAACTAAATGCAGCTCTTTGTTAATTGTTGCAGTGATTTCACTCGCTGTAGTAGCTGACGTGTATTGTGTTGAGTCATCCGCATACATAGACACACTGGCTTTACTCAAGGCCGGTGGCATGTCGTTAGTAAAGATTGAAAAAAGTAATGGGCCTAGACAGCTGCCCTGGGTAACTCTTTATCCACAATATAGCAAGGGGTGTAAAGCCATAACACATACATTTTTCCAGCAGCAGATTATGGTCGATAATGTCAAAAGCTGTACTGAAGTCTAACAATCAATTTAATCAGGTCTAACAATCAACTTCACTCTCTCAGTCCATCATCAGTCATTTGTGTAAGTGCTGTGCTTGTTGAATGTCCTTACCTACAAGTGTGCTGAAAGTCTGTTGTCAATTTTTTACAGTAAAATAGCATTGTATCTGGTCAAACACAAATTTTTCCAGAAGTTTACTAAGGTTTGGTAATAGACTGATTGGTCGGCTATTTGAACCAGTAAAGGGGGCTTTACTATTCTTGGGTAGCGGAATGACTTTTGCTTCCCTCCAGGCCTGAGGGCACACACTTTCTAGTAGGCTTAGATGGAAGATATGGCAAATAGGAGTGGCAATATAGTCCGCTATTATCCTCAGTAACTTTCCATCCAAGTTGTCAGACCCCGGTGGCTTGTCATTGTTGATAGACAACACTAGTTCTTTCACTTCTTCCACACTCACTTTACGGAATTCAAAATGACAATGCTTGTCTTTCATGAATTGATCAGTTATACTAGGATGTGTAGTGTCAGCGTTTGTTTCTGGCATGTCATGCCTAAGTTTGTTAATCTTGCCAATGAAAAAATTATTGAAGTAATTGGCAGTATCAGTGGGTTTTGTGATGTATGAGCCATCTGATTCAATGAATGATGGAGCTGAGTTTGCGTTTTTACCCAAAATTTCATTTCAGGTGCTTCAAAGCTTTTTACTATCATTCTTTATGTAATTTATCTTTGTTTCATAGTGTAGTTTCTTCTTCTTTTATTCGGTTTATGAATATGAAGTATAAAACATTTATGCACTCACTAACTGTAAGTCGCTCTGGATAAGAGCGTCTGCTAGATGACTAAAATGTAAAAGTTTAGTCACATGATTTCTCAATTTGCAGTACGTTTGCCAATTGGTTGTGCAGCCAGACTTATTTACCTTTTGCCTCATCCCTCTTTTATTTTAAATTTTTTTATTTCACCTTTGGACTTTGGTTTTCCTAGATATGGCTACTATATTGTGATTCACTACATCTGAACGGATTTGGATACCGCTTTAAATCAAATTTCTGCAGCATTAGTAACGTTGTGATCAATACAGGTTAATGATTTCATTCCTGTGCTGTTTTTAACTACCTTGGTAGGTTGACTGATAACCTGAACCAGATTGCAGGCACTAGTTACAGTTTGAAGCTTTCTCTTGAGTGGGCAGCCTGATGAAAGCCAATCAATATTTAAATCAAAGCCAATCAATATTTAAATAACCCAGAATTTTTTTTTTTGATATCACATACATTATCAAGCATTTCACACATGTTATCCAGATACTGACTGTTAGCACTTGGTGGTCTATAGCAGCTTCCCACAAGAATGGTCTTTATGTGAGGCAGATGAACCTGTAGCCATATTACTTCAACAGTATTTAACATGAGATCCCCTTTAACTTTGATAGGAATGTGGTTCTGAATATAAAACAGCAACACCTCCACCTTTGGCATTTCTGTCTTTTCTGTAGATGTTATAACCATGTATTGCTACCACTGTATCATCACAGGTATTATGTAAGTGAGTTTCAGAGATTGTCAAAATATGAATGCCATCTGTTACTAACAAATTATTGATTTCATTAACCTTGTTTTTTAAGCTAAATATGTTAACGTGGGCTATTTTAAGCACTTTTCTGGGATGCTTGATTGTTTTCATTGCTTTACTGGGAAGCTTAGCAGAAGTAGACATGCTCATGTTATTTATGTTAGTGCAGGGTGAGCTGCACACGGTGGACTTCCTACTAGGGCACACCCCCTCAGTGCTAACAGTATAACTCTGGTTCATAGGCACATGATTACTGCATACAATAGCTGTAGGATCAGCAGAGGCATTCAGGTCAGTTAGGAGGGACACCAATTAGGTCACTTACATTGTGTCTTCCAACGCCCCTGGGAAAATGTACATTTGATGAAGCATTATGACAACTCAGTGACACAGTGGTAGGGATTAACTGAGCTGGGTTTGGTCATTGATAAGTCATTATCTCAACGCAGCCTTATGATAGTGTGAAAGGATCCATGAACCCAAATTATTTGGGTGGATCCCATCCTCCTTATAATATGAGCTTTGTTTCCAGAAGGTATCAAAAGTGTCAAAAAATTTTACACCCACAGAGCTGCAATAGTCTCATAGCCAGTTATGGAGGGCTAAGTCGGCTGAACTGTTCAATGCCACGATTTAGGGAGGGCACAGGGCCAGATACTATGAAGCTTTTGTTGGTGTCAAGCAGAGATCCAATCAGTTCTTTAAAACTCCATCTTCAACTGTTCTGAACTGCCCTTCATAATGTAATTGAATCCCACTTGAACTATAATAGACTCAATTTCCTGATGCTGGTTTAAAATGTTTTGAAGCAGCTTATTGATGTCCTGTACTCGTGCTCCTGGATAGCACAAAGCTTTTGCTCCAGGGACTAAGACATTTCTCACCATTGAACTGCCCAATACAACGGCCAGAGAAGGGGATGGAGAAATCCACCCATTCCTGCCCCTCACTCAATTCGTTTAACCTTTCACGGGTCCAGAAGAAGCAGGATAGCGTACGCCCGCTGCTCCCGGCGATAGGTCAAAATCTCCCACAGCAGGCAGTGCCCCGTCAGATCCTGAGAGAGAGGGAAATTCTAAATTCTAAACTCGAAATTGATCAGACTTAACAGTATGTTCAGCGCTTTTCCGACAGCTCTCGAGTCTTATCTCCTTGGTGTTTCAGAATTCCCGTAGTCTTTCCTGCCCTGTTAGAGCAGCCAAATACTGCACAGAAATTGACCGTGGTGATGAATCAACTAGTTTTAGGCACCGTTATGGAGCATGGAGTAGCCACTCAGCTGTTGTTGTTGTCAGAAGAATTAATGTGGTGGTCTTCCAACATGGCTGCCAGGCGGCGTCATACTGGCAACCCTCTATACTATGGTAGTGTTCAGTACTCAGAAGCACATGACCTATACTGTTTTAGTGTTCAGTACTTAAAGTGACCCATCTAGCAACGGCATAGTTTAGTCCATAGGCTAGTCCATAGGCTAGTCCATAGGCTAGTCCACAGGCTAGTCCACAGGCTAGTCCACAGGCTAGTCCATAGGCTAGTCCATAGGCTAGTCCATAGGCTAGTCCATAGGCTAGTCCACAGGCTAGTCCATAGGCTAGTCCATAGGCTAGTCCACAGGCTAGTCCATAGGCTAGTCCATAGGCTAGTCCATAGGCTAGTCCACAGGCTAGTCCACAGGCTAGTCCACAGGCTAGTCCATAGGCTAGTCCATAGGCTAGTCCATAGGCTAGTCCATAGGCTAGTCCATAGGCTAGTCCACAGGCTAGTCCATAGGCTAGTCCATAGGCTAGTCCACAGGCTAGTCCACAGGCTAGTCCATAGGCTAGTCCATAGGCTAGTCCATAGGCGTTCACACATACAGTAAATCAATGCACTACCACATTGAAGAAGATGCAGATCTTTGAGGTATAAAGTGCATGTCTTTTTTTCTTTTTCTTTACTGAAGCACAAAACATTCTCAGAGAAGTTTGATGAATATTTGGGTTATTCTGAGTTTCAGTCTGACTCCAAATTGATCCTGCTCCCTCCCACTGTTAGCTATCTATCTCTGCTGCTGATGATGATGAGAAACACAACGATAGTTCACCAAACCCTGGCTTTGAAAGTGTCTGAAACCACACGAGTCAGTGGACAACTCCCAAATGCATGCAGCTGTGATCTGCAACAACTTTTGTAATTGACCTTGTTATAAATGTTAAAAAGATGAACGGGGGACGTAACAGCCCTTTGCCAAGTGTCACTGGAGATTGTTGGTATGTTGTACAGTTTTTATAGCTACCACATTTGAAACGAAAGCGTCTCATTCCTCCTGGTGTGTTGGGGTTTTTGAGGGTAGAGCTGATGTGGCTTCACGCCTTTGAACAAAAGACCCAGTGTGACCAAAGGAATGGTTGATTGGGAATGTACATTTTACTATTCTAAAATGCACAAGGAAAAATGGTCTGTGGTGGATCAACGGACAGCTAACAGTAAAATAACATAGTTAATGACTCAACTCAACGCACTGAGTCATACTGGGTGCACAGGACAACTTTTGAGGCTATTTCCTGAATGTGAATTCATTTTACCAACCATGTTCGTAGAGTGAAAAGTCTTGAGGCTATTTCTCAGTAATACTTTTCAAAAAGAGGAAGGTTGCCCAGTGGTGGAAGATCTACTTTTTTTTGGGGTGAAAGTTATTGGTGAAAGTTACTATTGGTATTTTTTTTGTGAGCCTACCTTCCTAATACACATTCCTACCAACTATAACTGTCAAACATTCACAGAGAGTGGGTCACGTAAGCCGTTACTGTTAGCCATACAGTACTGTCATACATTCACAGAGAGTGGGTCACGTAAAGGAGTTACTCTTAGCCACACAGTAAATGAGAAATGGTGAAAAGGCAATATGGTTTTCAGTCTGTAACACAACAACATGTGGAAAAAGTAAAGGGCTGTGAATACTTTCTGAAGGCACGTTATCCATAAACCTATAAAGAGCTTACAAGATAACTTCACCAATGAAATCTTCTTCTTCTTCTTCTTCTTCTTCTTCTTCTTCTTCTTCTTCTTCTTCTTCTTCTTCTTCTTCTTCTTCTTCTTCTTCTTCTTCTTCTTCTTCTTCTTCTTCTTCTTCTTCTTCTTCTTCTTCTTCTTCTTCTTCTTCTTCTTCTTCTTCTTCTTCTTCTTCTTCTTCTTCTTCTTCTTCTTCTTCTTCTTCTCAGATATTACCTATCCTAGCCAATGAGCGGAAAAGGTCAGGGTCCAGCCCATTTACTAATCAACAAAGTGGGGGATGAGTTCAACACCTCATCCTCTGTATTTCCATCGTCCCATGTCACTATCTCCTCCTGTCCAACAGAAATCCTGATTCCCAGGGCTACAGTACAGAGGATCATTGTAGATCTCTATGGAGCCAGTCCCCCTTAGGAAATAATAGGTAACTGTAGTTACATGGCTGGCAGTTTGTCTCTGTCTGCCACAAGGACAGCATTTATATTCTCAGAGGCAAGTGGGGTCTGAATCAGCTGAAAAAGAGCAGAAGAGGACAATAAAGCTGACTGAACATTGCCTGTCCATTTTTGCCATTTTAAATGCGATACAAGCGCTCTTTTCACAAAGGGTCCACTTCAGTCTCCCCGGTGTGTGCTAAAACAGAAGGCCAGTTTTACAAGGTTTCCTGTTATTCCACCATACCTCCAGTGATTTAGGTGATTTAGTTGAAATAAATGTTTGGTGGGGCATGGGGCAGCTTGAGTTTTACATAAATAAAAAAAATACAAATGAAATAAATAAATGGCAGACACCTTTAATAAACCCTGGACGCTGTATAATTGTGTGGGGGACAGTTCAACCCTTTTCTTTCTCTGTTTTGAACTTTGACACTTTATTTGCTTTACAGTTTGTACTGTGAAATACTCCGGTCTAGTTCCCTGAGAGCTCGGTAACTGTCTGTGGTCCAATCATATCAATTTCCCTGAGAGCTCGGTAACTGTCTGTGGTCCAATCATATCAATTTCCCTGAGAGCTCGGTAACTGTCTGTGATCCGATCATATCAATTTCCTGAGAGCTCGTGATCCAATCATATCAAGTCAAAAATGCACACAAAGAAACAACTATTTATGTCATTTTCTCATTCCTGTCTTCATTCATTCACTAATGTAAACTAAAGAAACAACTTTTCAATCAAAAAACTAAGTCATAACACTTTTTTGGTTACTACATGATTCCATATGTGTTATTTAATAGTTTTGATGTCTTCACTGTTATTCTACAATGTAAAAAAATTGTAAAAATAAAGAAAAATCCTTGAATGGGTAGGTGTGTCCAAACTTTTGATTAGTATTGTATATATAGTGCATTCGGAAAGTATTCAGACCCCTCGACTTTTTCCACATTTTGTTACGTTACAGCCTTATTCTAAAATATATATATTTTTTTAACAAAAAACATCAGTCTGCACACAATATCCCATAACAACAAAGCAAAAACTGGTTTTTAGAAGTTTTAGCAAATGTATTAAAAATTAAAAACAGAAATACCTTATTTCCATAAGTATTCAGACCCTTTTCTACGAGACACAACATTGAGCTCAGGTGAATCCTGATTACATTGATCATCCTTGAGATGTTTCTACAACTTGATTGGTGTCCACTTGTGGTAAATTCAATTGATTGGATATGATTTGGAAAGGCACCCGTCTATATAAGGTAACACACTTGACAGTGCATGTCAGCGCAAAAACCAAGCCATTATTTCGAAGGAATTGTCCGTAGAGTGCCAAGACAGGATTGTGTCGAGGCACAGATCTGGGGAAGGGTACCAAAACATTTCTGCAGCATTGAAGGTCTCCAAGAACACAGTGTCCTCCGTCATTCTTGAATGGCAGAAGTTTGGAGCCACCAAGACTCTTCCTAGAGCTGGCAGCCCGGAAAAACTGAGCAATTGGGGGAGAAGGGCATTGGTCAAGGATGTGACCAAGAACCCGATGGTCACTCTGACAAAGCTACAGAGTTCCTCTGTGGAGATGGGAGAACCTTCAAGAAGGACAACCATCTCTGCAGCACACCACAAATCAGGCATTTATGGTAGAGTGGCCAGACGGAAGCCTCTCCTCAGTAAAAGGCACATGACAGCCTGCTTGGAGTTTCCAAAAAGGCACCTAAAGGACTCAGACTATGAGAAAAGATTCTCTGGTCTGATGAAACCAAGATTGAACTCTTTGTCCTGAATGCCAAGCGTTACATCTGGCGGAAACCTAGCACCATCCCTGCGGTGAAACATGGTGGTGGCAGCATCATGCTGTGGGGATGTTTTTCAGCAGAAGGGAGACTAGTCAGGATCGAGGGAAAGATGAATGGAGCAAAGTACAGAGAGATCATTGATGAAAACCTGCTCCAGGGTGCTTGGGACCTCAGACTGGGGCGAAGGTTCACCTTCCAACAGGACAACAACCCTAAATACACAGCCAAGACAACGCAGGAGTGGCTTCGGGACAAGTCTCTGAATGTCCTTAAGTGGCCCAGCCAGTGCCCGGACTTGAACCCGATCGAACATCTCTGAAGAGACCTGAAAATAGCTGCGCAGCTAAGCTCCCCATCCAACCTGACAGAGCTTGAGAAGATCTGCAGAGAAGAATGGGAGAAACTCCCCAAACACAGGTGTGCCAAGCTTGTATCGTCATACCCAAGAAGGCTCAATGCTTTAAACGTTGCCAAAAGGTGCTTCAACAAAGTACTGAGTAAAGGGTCTGAATACTAATGTAAATGTGATATTTCCGTTTTGTAGTTTTTAAATAAAGTTGCAACAATTTCGAAGAACCTGTATTTTCTTTTTCATTATGGGGTATTGTGTGTAGATAGATGAGGAAAAATAACAATTAAATCAATTTTAGAATAAGGCTGTAACGTAAGATTTTTTGGAAAAATTGAAGGGGTCGGAATAATTTCCGAATGTACATACAGTGGGGAGAACAAGTATTTGATACACTGCCGATTTTGCAGGTTTTCCTACTTACAAAGCATGTAGAGGTCTGTAATTGTTATCATAGGTACACTTCAACTGTGAGAGACGGAATCTAAAACAAAAATTCAGAAAATCACATTGTATGATTTTTAAGTAATTAATTTGCATTTTATATATATATATACACTAAGTATACAAAACATGTCTCTTTATCATGACATCGACTGAACCATTTTGTTTTGAAAATGTAATCCTGTTTATCGATTGCTGTGCTGATCAATGGGCAGTTCACTACCTCTGTCAAATTAATATGTAGTGAAACATTTATGTTAGTATTTGTATTTCTTTTTGCAATAAATACAATAAATACTCTAAGTATTTAGTCAGCCACCAATTGTGCAAGTTCTCCCACTTAAAAAGATGAGAGAGGCCTGTAATTTTCATCATAGGTACACGCCTAAAGCGTTGCAGAGTTATGCATCCTAACATTTACATCATCCTGGTTTGGTGGGGCATTAGTCCCCTCCCTCAACGGCTGTGCATGGCAGAGTTGTTGACAAATATCCAACACATGGCAGAGTTGTTAGTTTAGCACTGTTGATCAGCACACATTTTGATTAAAAACGTCAAGACAGGAGAATATAATATAATATGCCATTTAGCAGACGCTTTTATCCAAAGTGACTTACAGTCATGCGTGCATACATTTTTGTGTATGGGTGGTCCCGGGGATCGAACCCACTACCTTGGCGTTACAAGCGCCGTGCTCTACCAGCTGAGCTACAGAGGACCACAAGGAGAAGGAGCGTACCGGAATGTATTATGGTTTTTAGGGGGTAGATCAGCTTTAATATTTACATTTCTGTCATTTAGCAGACACGCTTATCCAGAGCAACTTAGTGAGTGCATACATAATGTTTTTTTTTTCATACTGGCCCCCCGTGGGAATCGAACACACAACCCTGGTGTTGCAAACGCCATGCTCTACCAACTGAGCTACATCCCTGCCGGCCATGGGTCTCCCAGTCACGGCCGGCTACGACAGAGCCTGGATTCGAACCAGGATCTCTAGTGGCACAGCGATGCAGTGCCTTAGACCACTGCGCCACTCGGGACTATATTGTAGATAGATGGTAACTTCCATCAATGCAATTGTCTGCATCACTTCCAATCCCCCATATATTTATAGATGTTAGAAACATGTGAGGTTTTTCCTGATGCTAGCAAGCATGCATTTGTGCACTGCTGTGGTGCACAACAAATATTTTGCTGTTGTCTTTTACAAATTAGACCTGTAGTTGAGTGATTTGTCGCCGGGATGCACGCGAGCAGCTGGATAAATTAAAAATCGGTTCCCTGGCATTCATCCAGCATGTTTTTACTGGCTCTTTTGTCATTCTAAGTATACGGTTTACACTGTTTAATGATGCTCTGCATTTTTACTGATTCCTCATTTCCCTCCACTGGCTAATGAGAGCGAGTGAGAGGCAGACTTACACTGGGGGAAGTGATAAAAGAGGTATATGTGGTTGTGTTACACATGTTGTAAAACACAAAGAAAAAGGCCTGTGTGTGTGTGTGTGTGTGTGTGTGTGTGTGTGTGTGTGTGTGGGTGTGTGGGTGGGTGTGATTGGTGCTGTCCAAATATTACAAGGTGGTGGAGGTGGTGGTGGTGGTGGTGGTGTCGGGCGTACTTGCGTGCGTGTAAGGGCGTACTTTAAAGAATTTAGACCCACAATTAGATTCCTGGTGTGGGACGTTTTAAACTGTCAGAAAGAAAAGTCAAGTAGTCCATATGAAGTCCATGACTTGGCAGTATTAGTTAGCTCTAACAAAATCATCCCTATCCAGATTAAAAAATCAGTCAACAGGTATCGACTGAGGGTTGAAGAGTTCTGGAACCAAGTGGAAGAAATCCAGGTCTGCATCCCAAATAGCACCCTATTCCCTACACAGAGTGCTAATATAGGGTTCCATTTGGGAGGCACACACTGTGATAATGAGGACTGGCTCGCAGTCTACCATGACTTCATCGGGTCCTGTCATCATGTGGTCACAGAGTGCAGGCTGTCCCAGGTGCCTGTCTAGAAGTGGTTTTATTAAACGTCACATACATACTGCACACACACACACACACGCAAAACCCTGAGTCTGCAAAACACCGTCAACATGAAAAGGGACAGACATGAAGAATTACCTGTTTCCAGTGAAAAATTAGCTGAAGGTCTTATGGCGTTGTGGAGTTTGTTTAATTTCCTGACTTGTAATAACTATACAAGGAATTAATTGCTGCGAAGATAGACGGACATGGACGCTTTCAAGCCAAACATACACCAATTGATTGGCCTGGACACCTCCATAAATAACCCTAATAATGTTCCCAGCCATCTTCACCAGTGCACTTACAGTCAAATTAAATTTCATGACCTACTTTACCCCCATAAAACAGTAAAGTCACCATCGGGCCAAGTGGATTTTCTAGCAATCCCTATAATAGTAATACGGCTAGTATATGAGACCAAAACAGAAGACCAAGAGCAAGCATTTATGGTGAGATACTCAAGTGCTTGTTATTACTGAATGGAGGAAAATGAACGCAGAGTACAGCAAACAGAACACGGACAGTGAATTTCCTGTTGACACCTCAAGGCTAGCATGGGAATATGTGCCTGACTTGTCCCAAATAGAAATGTGAAATCAAATCAAATTGACCGAAAACAACAGGTGTAGACATCACCGTGAAAAGTCTTACTTATGAACCCTTAGCCAACAATGCAGTGTTAACACAGTAAGTTAAATCGAGCCTGTGCAAGAGAGTCAGTACAAAAAATAATAATATGTAATAATAAAATAAAAAGGGGTCAATGCAAATAGTCCAGGTAGCCATTTGATGAACTGTTCAGCAGTCTTATGACTTGTTATGGAGCCTTTTGGTCCCAGACTTGGTGCTCCGGTACCGCTTGCTTTGAGGTAGCAGAGAGAACAGTCTATGACTTAGGTCGCTGGAGTCTTTGACAATTTTTTGATCCTTCCTGTGACACAGCATTGTATAGAGGTCCTGGACGGCAGGGAGCTCGGCCCCAGTGATGTACTGGGCCGTACACACCACCCTCTGTAGTGCCTTGTCATCGGATGCTGAGCAGTTGCCATACCAAGTCAGGATGCTCTCGATAGTGCAGCTGTATAACTTTGAGGATCTGAGGACCCATACCAAATCTTTTCAGCCTCTCTTCACTACTGTGTTGGTGTGTTTGGACGATGATAGGTCCTTAGTGATGTGGACACCAAGGAACTTGAAGCTCTCGACCCCCTCCACTACAGCCCTGTCAATGTGAATGAGGGCGTGATCGGCCCTCTTTTTCCTGTAGTCCACGATCAGCTCCTTTGTCTTGCTGACGTTGAGGGAGAGGTTGTAGTCCTGGTACCACACTGCCAGGTCTCTGACCTCCTCCCTATAGGCTGTCTCATTGTTGTCTGTGTTCAGACCTTCCACCGTTGTGTCGTCGGCAAACTTAATGATGGTGTTGGAGTCGTGTGTGGCCATGCAGTCATCGGTGAACAGGGAGTACAGGAGGGGACTAAGCACGTACCCCTGAGGGGCCCCCGTGTTGAGGATCAGTGTGGCAGATGTCTTCTGGCCTACACTCACCACCTGGGGGCAGCCCGTCAGGAAGTCCAGGATCCAGTTGCAGAGGGAGGTGTTCAGTTCCAGGGTCCTTAGCTTAGTGATGAGCTTAGAGGGCACTATGGTGTTGAACACTGAGCTGTAGTCAATGAACAGTATTCTCACATAGGTGTTCCTTTGGTCCAGGTGGGAAAGGGCAGTGTGGAGTGCAATAGAGATTGTGTAGTCTGTGGATCTGTTGGGGCGGTATGTGAATTGGAGGGGGTCCAAGGTTTTTGTGATGATTGTGTTGATGTGAGCCACGACCAGCCTTTCAAAGCATTTCATGGCTACAGATGTGAGTGCTACGGGGCGGTAGTCATTTAAGCAGGTTACCTTGGCGTTCTTGGGCACAGGGACTATGGTGGTCTTCTTGAAACATGTAGGTATTACAGACTGGGTTAAGGAGAGGTTGAAAATGTAAGTGAAGACACTTGGCAGCTGGTCAGGGCATACTCCGAGCACGCGTCCTGGTAATCCGTCTGGCCCTGCGGCCTTGTGAATGTTCACCTGTTTAAAAGTCTTATTCACATCGACTACAGAGAGTGTGATCACACAGTCGTCTGGAATAGCTGATGCTCTCATGCATGCTTCAGTGTTCCTTGCCTCGATAGCGAGCATAGAAGGCATTTAGCTCGTCTGGTAGGCTCGCGTTACTGGGCAGCTCACGGGTGGGTTTCCCTTTGTAATCCATGCTAGTTTGCAAGCCCTGCCACATCCAACGAGCATCAGAGCCGGTGTAAAAGGATTCGATCTTCGTCCTGTATTGACACTTTGCCTGTTGTAGCGAGCAAAATCACTTATTAGCGTCCGGATTAGTGTCCCGCTCCTTGAAAGTGGCAGCTCTAGCCTTTAGCTGAGTGTAGATGTTGCCTGTAATCCATGGCTTCTGGTTGGGATGTGTACAGTGCCTTGCAAAAGTATTAATTCCCCTTGGCGTTTTTCCTATTTTGTTGCATTACAACCTGTAATTTAAATTGATTTTTATTTGGATTTCATGTAATGGACATACACAAAATAGTCCAAATAGGTGAAGTGAAATGAAAAAAATTACTTGTTGAAAAAAAATCTAGAAAAAAAATAACGGAAAAGTGGTGCTTGCATATGTATTCACCCCCTTTGCTATGAAGCTCCTAAATAAGATCTGGTGCAACCAATTACCTTCAGTAGTCACATAATTAGTTAAATAAAGTCCACCTGTGTGCAATCTAAGTGTCACATGATCTCAGTATATATACACCTGTTCTGAAAGGCCCCAGAGTCTGCAACACCACTAACCAAGGGGCACCACCATGCAAGCGGCACCATGAAGACCAAGGAGCTCTCCAAACAGGTCAGGGACAAAGTTGTGGAGAAGTACAGATCAGGGTTGGGTTATAAAAAAATATCCAAAACATTGAACATCCCACGGAGCACCATTAAATCCATTATTAAAAAAAATTGAAAGAATATGGCACCACAACAAACCTGCCAAGAGAGGGCCGCCCACCAAAACTCACGGACCAGGCAAGGATGGCATTAATCAGAGAGGCAAAGACCAAAGATAACCCTGAAGGAGCTGCAAAGCTCCACAGTGGAGATTGGAGTATCTGTCCACAGGACCACTTTAAGCCGTACACTCCAGAGCTGGGCTTTACGGAAGAGTGGCCAGAAAATAGCCATTGCTTAAAGAAAAAAATAAGCAAACACGTTTAGTGTTCACCAAATGGCATGTGGGAGACTCCCCAAACATATGGAAGAAGGTACTCTGGACACATGAGACTAAAAATTAGCTTTTTGGCCATCAAGGAAAACGCTATGTCTGGCGCAAACCCAACACCTCTCATCCCCCCGAGAATAGTTATGCACGCTCAAGTTCTGTTTTTTTGTCTTATTTCTTGTTTGTTTCACAATAACAAATATTTTGCATCTTCAAAGTGGTATGCATGTTGTGTAAATCAAATGATACAAACCCCCCCAAAATCTGTTTTAATTCCAGGTTGTAAGGCAATAAAAATAGGAAATGCTGTATGCCAAAGGGGGGAATACTTTCACAAGCCACTGTGGGGACAATGACGTCGATACACTTATTTATGAAGCTGGTTGATGATGTGGTGCACTCCTCAATACCATCGGATGAATCCCGGAACATATTCCATTCTGTGCTAGTGAACCAGTCCTGTAGCTTAGCATTCGCTTCATCTGACTATTTCTGTATTGAGCACTTCATTGGTACTTCCTGTTTGAGTTTTTGCTTGTAAGCAGGAATCAGGAGGCTAGCGTTATGGTCAGATTTGCCAAATGGAGGGCGAGGGATAGCTTTGTAGCTATTTCTATGTGTGGAGTAAAGGTGTTCTAGATTATTTTATTTTTTGCCATGTGACATGCTGGTAGAAATTAGGTGAAACAGATTTCAGTTTTCCTGCACTAAAGTCCCCCGCCACTAGGAGCGCCGCATCTGGGTGAGCATTTTTTTGTTTGCTAATGGCCTTATACAGCTCATTGAGCGTGGTCTTAGTGCCAGCGTCGGTTTGTGGTGGTAAATAGACGGCTACGAAGAATATAGAAGAAAACGCTCTTGGTAAATATTATGGTACTCTAACTCAGGCGAGCAAAACCTCGAGTCATCCTTAATATTAGAGACCAGCTGTCGTTAATAAAAGAGACACAGACCACTACCCCCGGATCTTACCGGACTCTGCGGTTCTGTCCTGCCGATGCACAGAAAACCCAGCTAACTGTTTATTGTCCATGTCTTTATTCAGCCACGACTCTGTGAAACATAGGATATTACAGTTTTTAATGTCTCGTTGATAGGACAGTATCGAACTGAGCTCTTCCAGTTTATTCTCCAGTGATTAAACGTTCGCCAGTAGAATGGAGGGTAGAGGCAGATTGTCCACTCAACTGAGGCAGTGGCTGATTGTGGCAGCATTTTCTCTCTTCGTGTTTGTGTGTGTCTCTGTGTCTGTGTCTGTGTCTGTGTCTGTGTCTGTGTCTGTGTCTGTGTCTGTGTCTGTGTGTGCGTGTGCATATGTTTGGCGAAGGGCATCTAGCTAAAGGACACTAACTATACCAATCTAAAGCACCCATCGATACTAATTTGGCACACCCACCATGATCTAACCCACCATGATCTAACCCACCATGATCTAACCCTAACCCACCATGATCTAACCCTAACCCACCATGATCTAACCCACCATGAGCTAACCCTAACCCACCATGAGCTAACCCACCATGATCTAACCCACCATGATCTAACCCTAACCCACCATGATCTAACCCACCTGAGCTAACCCTAACCCACCATGATCTAACCCACCATGAGCTAACCCTAACCCACCATGATCTAACCCACCATGATCTAACCCACCATGATCTAACCCTAACCCACCATGATCTAACCCTAACCCAGCATGATCTAACCCACCATGAGCTAACCCTAACCCACCATGAGCTAACCCACCATGATCTAACCCACCATGATCTAACCCTAACCCACCATGATCTAACCCACCATGAGCTAACCCTAACCCACCATGATCTAACCCACCATGAGCTAACCCTAACCCACCATGATCTAACCCACCATGATCTAACCCACTATGAGCTAACCCTAACCCACCATGATCTAACCCACCATGATCTAACCCTAACCCACCATGAGCTAACCCTAACCCACCATGAGCTAACCCTAACCCACCATGATCTAACCCTAACCCACCATCATCTAACCCACCATGATCTAACCCTAACCCACCATGATCTAACCCTAACCCACCATGATCTAACCCTAACCCACCATGATCTAACCCTAACCCACCATGATCTAACCCTAACCCACCATGATCTAACCCTAACCCACCATGATCTAACCCTAACCCACCATGATCTAACCCACCATGATCTAACCCTAACCCACCATGATCTAACCCACCATGATCTAACCCACCATGATCTAACCCTAACCCACCATGATCTAACCCACCATGATCTAACCCTAACCCACTATGATCTAACCCTAACCCACCATGATCTAACCCTAACCCACCATGATCTAACCCTAACCCACCATGATCTAACCCTAACCCACCATGAGCTAACCCTAACCCACCATGATCTAACCCACCATGATCTAACCCACCATGATCTAACCCACCATGAGCTAACCCTAACCCACCATGAGCTAACCCACCATGATCTAACCCACCATGATCTAACCCACCATGATCTAACCCTAACCCACCATGATCTAACCCTAACCCAGCATGATCTAACCCTAACCCAGCATGATCTAACCCTAACCCACCATGAGCTAACCAACCATGATCTAACCCACCATGATCTAACCCTAACCCACCATGATCTAACCCACCATGAGCTAACCCTAACCCACCATGATC
Organism: Coregonus clupeaformis; assembly: GCF_020615455.1. NCBI lineage: Eukaryota > Metazoa > Chordata > Actinopteri > Salmoniformes > Salmonidae > Coregonus > Coregonus clupeaformis. The sequence goes on from NW_025533649.1 coordinate 365,163, forward strand.
TAACCCACCATGAGCTAACCCTAACCCACCATGATCTAACCCACCATGATCTAACCCACCATGAGCTAACCCTAACCCACCATGATCTAACCCACCATGATCTAACCCTAACCCACCATGAGCTAACCCTAACCCACCATGAGCTAACCCTAACCCACCATGAGCTAACCCTAACCCACCATCATCTAACCCACCATGATCTAACCCTAACCCACCATGATCTAACCCTAACCCACCATGATCTAACCCTTACCCACCATGATCTAACCCTAACCCACCATGAGCTAACCCTAACCCACCATGATCTAACCCACCATGATCTAACCCACCATGATCTAACCCTAACCCACCATGATCTAACCCACCATGATCTAACCCACCATGATCTAACCCTAACCCACCATGATCTAATCCACCATGATCTAACGCACCATGATCTAACCCACCATGATCTAACCCTAACCCACTATGATCTAACCCTAACCCACCATGATCTAACCCTAACCCACCATGATCTAACCCTAACCCACCATGATCTAACCCTAACCCACCATGAGCTAACCCTAACCCACCATGATCTAACCCACCATGATCTAACCCACCATGAGCTAACCCTAACCCACCATGAGCTAACCCACCATGATCTAACCCACCATGATCTAACTCTAACCCACCATGATCTAACCCACCATGATCTAACCCACCATGATCTAACTTACCATGATCTAACCCTAACCTACCATGATCTAACGCACCATGATCTATCCCTAACCCACCATGATCTAACCCTAACCCACCATGATCTAACCCACCATGATCTAACCCACCATGATCTAACCCACCATGATCTAACCCACCATGATCTAACCCACCATGATCTAACCCTAACCCACCATGATCTAACCCTAACCCACCATGATCTAACCCTTACCCACCATGATCTAACCCTAACCCACCATGATCTAACCCTAACCCACCATGATCTAACCCTAACCCACCATGATCTAACCCACCATGATCTAACCCACCATGATCTAACCCTAACCCACCATGATCTAACCCTAACCCACCATGATCTAACCCTAACCCACCATGATCTAACCCTAACCCACCATGATCTAACCCACCATGATCTAACCCACCATGATCTAACCCACCATGATCTAACCCACCATGATCTAACCCTAACCCACCATGATCTAACCCACCATGATCTAACCCACCATGATCTAACCCTAACCCACTATGATCTAACCCTAACCCACCATGATCTAACCCTAACCCACCATGATCTAACCCTAACCCACCATGATCTAACCCTAACCCACCATGAGCTAACCCTAACCCACCATGATCTAACCCACCATGATCTAACCCACCATGATCTAACCCACCATGAGCTAACCCACCATGATCTAACCCACCATGAGCTAACCCTAACCCACCATGAGCTAACCCACCATGATCTAACCCACCATGATCTAACCCACCATGATCTAACCCACCATGATCTAACCCACCATGATCTAACTCTAACCCACCATGATCTAACCCACCATGATCTAACCCACCATGATCTAACCCTAACCTACCATGATCTAACGCACCATGATCTAACCCTAACCCACCATGATCTAACCCTAACCCACCATGATCTAACCCTAACCCACCATGATCTAACCCACCATGATCTAACCCACCATGATCAAACCCACCATGATCTAACCCACCATGATCTAACCCACCATGATCTAACCCACCATGATCTAACCCACCATGATCTAACCCACCATGATCTAACCCTAACCCACCATGATCTAACCCACCATGATCTAACCCACCATGATCTAACACACCATGATCTAACCCACCATGATCTAACCCACCATGATCTAACCCACCATGATCTAACCCACCATGATCTAACCCACCATGATCTAACCCTAACCCACCATAATATAATAATAATATGCCATTTAGCAGACGCTTTTATCCAAAGCGACTTACAGTCATGCGTGCATACATTTTTGTGTATGGGTGGTCCCGGGGATCGAACCCACTATCTTGGCGTTACAAGCGCCGTGCTCTACCAGCTGAGCTACAGAGGACCACCATGATCTAACCCTAACGCACCATGATCTAACCCTAACGCACCATGATCTAACCCACCATGATCTAACCCTAACCCACTATGATCTAACCCTAAACCACCATGAGCTAACCCTAACCCACCATGTTACCCCTTTTCAATTTTTAAAGCATCTGTTATGGTTTGCAGCTGTCTCAGCGGACAACTTGACACTCCCCCCAGTCCACTGACACCGGTGGTACAGACCTTTCTTCTTGACTAAGCTAATATTCCGGGTTGACCCACAGCAGCTCCATCTGGGGAGGGTGCTCCTCACTAATGTAACTAAATATCCCCTGTTGACCTTGTCTCCTTCAATAAGGCTGTGTATTCTTACTACTGAAAGTTCAAAATCACTTTCTCTATCCCCCTTTCCACCCCCTCCAAAGAACAAGGAAAAAAAAATACTCTGTACCTTGTGTGGTCATTTTCAGATGTAATAGGGGGTAATGCTGTTTGGGGGGCACTTAATGGCTTCTACTTGTGCCTGTCAAAAGTACAGAGAGTGAAATGTGAAATTAAATATTAGATGACTGGATTGCAGATTTGATCGTGTTCAGACCAGATATAAATGTCATAATGTCCTGGAGCATGTTTTTCTTTCACAAAATGAATCTAATTAGATCAAATGTGATGGTAGGTGACTCATCCTCCACACAGTTTGTCACCTATACGTACCCTAACCCTATACACATGGAGACACCTCATCACGTTTGTAGACATTATTTAGACCCGACAGCATTACAGCATCTAGCAGCAGTTTAGGGGTGTACAGTACTAACTTACTCTAAGCAACTATAGCTAGCTAGCTAACCATTGACCTGGACATGCACCTGATAGCTAGCATAGAAACAATGGCTCAGCCGCGAAGTGGTAGGCCACACTAGCTCACAGAACAGGACTAGCGAGTGCTGAAGCGTGTAGTGCGGAAAAATCGTCTGTCCTCTGTTGCGACACTCACTACCGAGTTCCAAACTGCCTCTGGAAGCAACGTCAGCACAATAACAGTTCATCGGGAGCTTCGTGAAATGGGTTTCCATGGCCGAGCACAAGCCTAAGATAACCATGCGTCGGCTGGAGTGGTGTAAAGCTCGCCCCCATTGGACTCTGGAGCAGTGGAAATGTGTTCTCTTGAGTGATGAATCACGCTTCACCATCTGGAAGTCCGACGGATGAATCTGGGTTTGGCGGATGCCAGGCGAACGCCCCAATGCATAGTCCCATCTGTAAAGTTTGGTGGAGAAGGAATAGTGGTCTGGGGCTGTTTTTCCTTGTTCAGGCTAGGCCCCTTAGTTCCAGTGAAGGGACATCTTAACACTACAGCACACAACGACATTCTAGGCAATTCTGTGCATCCAACTTTCTGGCAACAGTTTGGGGATGGCCCTTTCCTGTTTCAGCATGACAATGCCCCCGTGCACAAAGCGAGGTCCATTCATAAATGGTTTGTCGAGATCGGTGTGGAAGAACTTGACTGGCCTGCACAGAGCCCTGACCTCAAACCCATCAAACACCTTTGGGATGAATTGGAACGCCGACTGCGAGCCAGGCCTAATTGCCCAACATCAGTGCCCGACCTCACTAATGCTCTTGTGGCTGAATGGAAGCAAGTCCCCACAGCAATGTTCCAACATCTAATAGAAAGCCTTCCCAGAAGAGTGGAGGCTGTTATAGCAGCAAAAGGGGGGAACCAACTCCATATTAATGCCCATGATTTTGGAATGAGATGTTCAACAAGCAGGTGTCCACATACTTTTGGTCATGTAGTGTATCATGGAGGATTGTGTTATTCCTGGGCGATTATACTTTAGTTTCCCAGAATTAATTGACATATTTGTCAGTGGGAGACCAGGTGTGTGAACGTCATGCACAAGCTGTGTTATAGTTGAAAGTTTATCAGAAGACATGAAATATCACTCCCCCCTCCTCTGCATATTTCTGCTTCTTTCCCAGAACTTCTCAGTTTTGATCGTAAATATCTGCTTCCCCAGACAAAAACACATGCTCATTAGTTTCTGAACACTTCTCAAACTCCTCATTAGTTTCGGAACACTTCTCAAAACTCCTCATAGTTTCAGAACACTTCTCAAAACTCCTCATAGTTTCAGAAAAGGGGAGGTTGGCCTACAGTAATTCCTATCCATTAAAACACAGTAAGGGTGAGGAATGACAGAGGCTTAAAAAAAGTTTGACAACATTGCTTATACCATAAAATACAGTCTCTGGATCTATGACCAGTAAAATGAAAAGAAGAACCAGAATATTTCAGCTGGATATGTTTTCCTTGATATTCCCCTAAACAAGAGCATGTAAGTATTTTTCTGTTGTTATCTGTAATGATGCTATATCTTTTCAAGGGAAAACTTTATAGCACTGGAGGTAAGTGGCGATAACTTACTTCCACTGAGTACAAGCAGTTAAGGAAAATAATGGGCTATTATCTGTATAGTGTTAGCTAGTAATTTACCGCCTTTGCACTTGAAAAGGAGTAAAACAAGCCTGGAAATGAACTGCTCCATTTACAACCCAGCAGCAAGGAGCTACTGTAGGGACCAAGTACCAGAAAAAGGCATCAAACAGTGATGTACCTCATTGGTGTGTGTCTGTCTGTCTGTCTGTGTGTTTGTGCGTGCGTGCATGCATGCATTTGTGCATGTGTGTTTCTTATGGAGAGTGAATGGTACCATTACTCAAACTTTTTCACAGAGCTGCAGAAAAACAAAACAAAAACCCAAGCAGTTCAACATCTAAGGCTAAACCCAGACCCCCATAACACTGCTCCAGAGACCCAAGCAGTTCAGCATTAAACCCAGACCCCCATAACACTGCTCCAGAGACCCAAGCAGTTCAGCATTAAACCCAGACCCCCATAACACTGCTCCAGAGACCCAAGCAATTCAGCATTAAACCCAGACCCCCATAACACTGCTCCAGAGACCCAAACAGTTCAGCATTAAACCCAGACCCCCATAACACTGCTCCAGACACCCAAGCAGTTCAGCATTAAACCCAGACGCCCATAACACTGCTCCAGAGACCCAAGCAGTTCAGCATTAAACCCAGACCCCCATAACACTGCTCCAGACACCCAAGCAGTTCAGCATTAAACCCAGAACCCCATAACACTGCTCCAGAGACCCAAGCAGTTCAGCATCTGAGGCGCATATTGGCTAAACCCAGACCCCCATAAGACCCAAGCAGTTCAGCATCTAAGAAGCCTCTTGGCGAAACCCAGACCCCCATAACACTGCTCCAGAGATGGAAGCAGTTCAGCATCTAAGGCTAAACCCAGACCCCCATAAGTCTTTGTGTTTATTTGGTAACCGCCCTTCCATTGCCCATTCCCCCAGCCCATTCTCCTCACGGGATTAACTTAACCTAATTGTCTTAATGTTTTCTATGACTATTTCCACAACACGTTGGTTGAAAGAAGGTGTTTGTGTGTGTGTGTGTGTGTGTGTGTGTATTTGGAGGGGGGGGGGGGATAATGGGCAGAGCTCAAGGCCTGTGACTCAAATAGTACTTGTTGTCTTTCAAATACTTAAATCATACAAATAAATCCTTCATTCCATTGAGTTGATTGAGCTTGTCTGGTACAATGGAACTAATGGAGTTGTCCCAAAAGTGCAAACAACGCCCGTCTGCCACTCTAGACAGGCTCAAATCAAAAACACTCAAAGAATCTGAATCTGAAATACAATAAATACTATTTGAACCCGGAGCTACAGTAGATGTGCTTCTGTTTCCATCCTATAGGATTGTCTTGGGGGGGAAACACCTAGAAAGTATCTATTTTTTTTTTGCATTTCTCTGTTGCTTTGGGCTTTCCCAGCTGAGGGTGATAAATCAAATGCTGTGATAACAACCCCAGTCCACCCAAATCCCTTTCTAAATCACTTCCACCAAACCCAATATGCACAGGAAGGCCTCCTTGGGTGCCCTCAGCTTTCCGGCACATTACAGGGCTCCAAACTAACATTTTCCCCTTTGTTTTTCAGTGGGGTGGCACCAGCCCATGATTTGGTTGCGCCAATTTTTCTTCCATGGTGTCATATAATAGAAACAATTCGTATCATCTTCTAAAGTAATTCATAGTGGTTTAATAAAAAACTGTAATAGACTACTGAGACAGTATTCAAGAATTGTGGGTAGGAAGTTAGGCTATTGTTGATATATTTTACTGTTAAAAGAGGGTGCTAGAATTTTCAGATTTTTTTTTGTTGTTCTTCAATAGAGACAATTTGCCTATATGTTTATGTGCACTAATATCATAGGCACATTTATTTGGGGCTAATTCACCACCTAAGTGGAAATTCAAAACACATAAACGCGATCACTAGTTCTAAATATAATACCCATCGCTAGTATACATGTATTGTAATATAATACCCATTGCTAGTATCCATGTATTGTAATATAATACTCACTGATAGTATCTATGTATTGTAATATAATACTCACTGCTGGTATATACAGTTGAAGTCGGAAGTTTACATACACTTAGGTTGGAGTCATTAAAACTTGTTTTTCAACCACTCCACAAATTTCTTGTTAACAAACTGAGCTCTTCCAAACTGAGCAAGTATAAACACCATGGGACCACGCAGCCGTCATACCGCTCAGGAAGGAGACGCGTTCTGTCTCCTAGAGATTAACGTACTTTGGTGCGAAAAGTGCAAATCAATCCCAGAACAACAGCAAAGGACCTTGTGAAGATGCTGGAGGAAACAGGTACAAAAGTAGTCACCAAGAAAACAATTGGTAACACACTACGCCGTGAAGGACTGAAATCCTGCAGCGCCCGCAAGGTCCCCCTGCTCAAGAAAGCACATATACAGGCCCGTCTGAAGTTTGCCAATGAACATCTGAATGATGCAGAGGAGAACTGGGTAAAAGTGTTGTGGTCAACTCAACTCGCCGTGTTTGGAGGAGGAGGAATGCTGCCTATGACCCCAAGAACACCATCCCCACCGTCATACATGGAGGTGGAAACATTATGCTTTGGGGGTGTTTTTCTGCTAAGGGGACAGGACAACTTCACTGCATCAAAGGGATGATGGACAGGGCCATGTACCTTCAAATCTCCTTCCCTCAGCCAGGGCATTGAAAATGGGTCATGGATGGGTATTCCAGCATGACAATGACCCAACACACACGGCCAAGGCAACAAAGGAAGCACATTAAGGTCCTGGAGTGGCCTAGCCAGTCTCCAGACCTTAATCCCATAGAAAATCTGTGGAGGGAGCTGAAGGTTCGAGTTGCCAAACGTCAGCCTTAAAACCTTAATGACTTGGAGAAGATCTGCAAAGAGGACTGGAACAAAATCCCTCCTGAGATGTGTGCAAACCTGGTGGACAACTACAAGAGACGTCTGACCTCTGTGATTGCCAACAAGGGTTTTGCCACCAAGTACTAAGTAATTTTTTGCAGAGGGGTCAAATACATATTTCCCTCATTAAAATTCAAATCAATATATAACATTTTTGACATGCGTTTTTCTGGATTTTTTTGTTGTTATTCTGTCTTTCACTGTTCAAATAAACCTACCATTAAAATTATAAACTGATCATGTCTTTGTCAGTGGGAAAACGTACAAAATCAGCAGGAGATCAAATACTTTTTTCCGTCACTGTAAGTGTCACGGTTTACTATGCCAGAACCCAGAAGCAGACAAGGACAAGGTACGTTGAGAGAAAGGTGAGTGTTTATTTAGTAGATTCCGAGTGAGGCTGAATAATCCAGGGAACAGAGCGGGTGGCGTGGATGGGTTGTTGAGGGTGCAGTGGTTGGTCCGGTACTGGCTCGGCAGCCGCCGACCATCAGGCAGAGGTTGGGTGAAGGTTCCGGGTGAGAGACTGCAGACAGAACAAAAACGGAGGTCAGTACACAGCAAGTAACAAGGTGCAAAACAATAAAACTAACTAAGGGCTCAGAGGCTGACACGCTGACAAACATACTGTTCATAGCTAACGATCCGGCAGGAACTGGATGTTCGGCCAGAGCCTAAGAAGGGTGATGATCAGGACCAGGTGTGCAGATTGCTGATGGGATGCAGGTGCGGAAAACCAGAGCGCTCCCGGAGCGTTCCCGAACCCTCGGGAAACTGGAGATTACGAACAGGAAAAACTAGTCACCAGACAGGACCCGACTCAGACAGCCGGGATCGTTGCAGTACCCCCCTCCGGCGAACGCCACCGGGCGGACTCCCGGAGCGCCAGGATGGAGGCGGTAGAAGTCACTGATGAGGTCCGCATCAAGGACCTGTCGCCGCGGAATCCAACTCCTCTCCTCAGGGCCATACCCCTCCCAGTCCACGAGATACTGGAAACCCCGGCCCCGCCGTCTGGAATCCATGATGCGACGCACCGTGTAGGCAGGACCACCTCCGATCATCCGAGGAGGAGGAGGAGGAGGCGGAGGAGGCAACAGAGGACTGAGGAAGACAGGCTTGAGGCAGGAGACATGAAAGGTGGGATGGACTCTGAGCGTCCTCGGTAGTTTGAGTCGAACTGCCACTGGATTGATCACCTTCTCCACCACAAACGGACCAATGAACTTCGGTAACAACTTCCCTAGACTCAGTCCGTAACGGAAGATCCCGTGTGGCCAACCAAACCCTATCTCCGATGGTATAGGTGGGAGCGGGGATCCGGCGACGATTCGCCTGGAGCTGATACCGGTCCGAAACTCTAAGGAGTGCCTTTCTGGCCCGATGCCAGGTCCGGTGGCAACGACGAATATGGGCCTGAACAGAAGGCACTGAGAGCTCCTTCTCCTGAGAAGGAAACAGGGGAGGTTGGTAGCCATACAGGCACTGGAAGGGGAGACATCCCAGTGGCAGATGTAGGAAGAGTATTGTGGGCATACTCAACCCAAGGCAACTGAGAGACCCAGGAGGTGGGGTTGGAAGAGACCAGACAGCGTAGCGTGGATTCCATCTTCTGGTTGGCTCTCTCCGCCTGACCATTGGATTGGGGGTGAAAACCAGATGTGAGACTGACTGTAGCTCCAATGGCCAAACAGAAGGACTTCCAGACAGCAGAGGTAAACTGAGGGCCACGGTCGGAAACGATATCACTGGGCAAACCGTGGACCCTGAAAACCTCCCTAACCAGGATCTCGGACGTCTCCGAGGCAGAGGGAAGCTTGGCAATTGGCACAAAGTGGGCGAACTTGCTGAATCTGTCCACGATAGTCAGAACGACCGTGTTCCCCTCAGAAGCGGGCAACCCAGTGACGAAGTCCAGGGGCCAGATGCGACCATGGTCGCCGGGGAATAGGGAGGGGGGTGAAGTAGTCCAGAGCTGGGCCGATTGGTACTCTTATTCTGCGCACACACTGGACAGGCAGCAACAAACCCCCGAGTATCCTCGGCCATGGCAGGCCACCAAAAACGTCTGCGAAGAAACGCCATTGTCCGAGCCACGCCAGGGTGACAAGCCATCTTGCTGGCGTGGGACCATTTGAGGACAGCCGGACGAACCGACTCAGGCACAAACAACCGACCGGGTGGACCGTTACCGGGACCGGGCTGAGTCCGAAGGGCCGCCAGCACCTCCTCCTCAATCTTCCACATAACTGCTCCCACGACGCAGTTCCGGGGGAGAATTGTCTCGGTCTTGGACCCACTCTCCTCCGTCTTGGAGAACATCCGGGACAAGGCGTCCGCCTTGCCGTTCTTAGATCCAGGTCGGAACGTCAGGGCAAACTTGAATCGTCCCGAAAAACAACGCCCACCTGGCCTGACGGGAGTTGAGACGTTTAGCCGATTGCACGTAAGCAAGATTCTTGTGGTCAGTCCAGACAATAAACGGTTGCTCCGCCCCCTCCAACCAGTGGCGCCACTCCTCCAAGGCAAGTTTCACCGCGAGAAGCTCCCGGTTACCCACATCGTAATTCCTCTCCGCAGGCGAAAGGCGACGAGAGTAGTAGGCGCAGGGATGGAGTTTACTGTCCGTGGAGCATCGCTGCGACAGGATGGCGCCAACTCCCACATCAGACGCGTCCACTTCAACGACGAACTGACGGGCCGTGTCCGGTTGAGAGAGAATCGGTGCGTTGGTGAATCGCCTCTTCAAATCCAGAAACGCTCGATCCGCCTCCGGATTCCACTTGAAGGTCCTGATACTGGAAGTCAAGGCAGTTAACGGAGCGGCCACACGGCTGTAATCCCGGATGAATCTGCGGTAGAAATTCGCAAACCCCAAAAATCTCTGGAGCTGCAATCTCGTACCGGGCTGGGCCCACTCCAGAACCGCTCTAACCTTCTCCTGGTCCATCCTAATCTCTCCCCTGGAGATGATGTACCCGAGAAAGGATGTCGTGTGGGCGTGAAACTCGCACTTCTCGGCCTTCACGAACAGGCGATTCTCCAACAATCGCTGCAGAACCTGCCGGACATGCTGGACGTGGTCGGGAAGGTTCCTTCGAGAAGATCAGAATGTCATCCAGGTAAACAAACACAAAGAGACCGATCATATCTCTCAGGACGTCGTTCACCATACTCTGGAATACCGCTGGAGCATTGGTCAGTCCAAACGGCATCACCTGATACTCGAAGTGACCCATCGGTGTATTGAAACCCGTCAACCACTCGTCCCCCTCTCTGATCCGGACCAGGTGATACGCATTGCGTAGGGTCTAGCTTGGTGAACACCGTAGCACCCTGTAAGGAGTCGAAGGCAGAACTCATCAAGGGCAGGGGATACTTGTTCTTGACCGTGATGTCATTCAACCCCCCGATAATCAATACACGGTCGAAGAGAGCCATCCTTCTTACCCACAAAGAAGAATCCTGCCCCCAGGGGTGATGACGAGGGACGAACGAGACCAGCAGCTAGGGACTCCTTGATGTAGGTCTCCAACGCCTCACGTTCAGGTCGGGGAGATACTGTATAACCTTCCCTTGGGGTAGACAGCTCCAGGGACCAGGTTGATGGCACAATCATATGGTCGGTGGGGAGGGAGTGACAGAGCCTTCTGCTTACTGAAAACTTCCCCCAAATCGTGATATGTCTCGGGGAACCAGGGACAAATCTGGGGGTTTAGCCTCAATCACCTGACTGGGAACCGAATGGGGGCAGGCAGTCTTGAGACAGTTAGCATGACAATCAAGGCTCCAACTCGTTACCTTGCCCGTCACCCAATCGAACGTGGGATTGTGTTCCTTCAGCCAGGGGTATCCAAGGACCAGAGGAACATGGGAAGACGGCAGAATGAAGAATGAAATCATCTCAGAATGATTCCCCGACAACCGCATCTTAACCGGTTCAGTCCTCATCGTGATACGTGCCAGACTACTGCCGTTCAGAGTGGTCGCTTCAATGGCTTCCGGCAATTGCTCCTTGGAAAGCCCCAGCTGTTCCACCAACTCGGCATCAAGAAAGCTTCCATCGGCACCTGAATCGATAAAAGCGTTAAGCGCTAAGCTCTGATTCCTGTTCACAAGGGTAGCCGGGAAACGGGGTCTGACAGAGGTACTGAGAGGTTGAAACTGGCTCGCTAAAAGTCCTCCCAACTTTAGCGAGCCGGGCAGTTTGACGACCGCCGGGAACAAGTGGAGATGTAATGTCCCGAGCTACCACAGTAGAGGCAGCAGTTGGTCTTACGTCTATGTTGACGCTCCTCCTTGGTTAACCCGTGCCGCCCCACTTGCATGGGTTCAGAATCGGGAGAGAGGACCTCTCCACTAATCCATTGTGGTGGAGAATGATCGACGTGTTCTGGTCCACCACCCGACCCGACTGGGAACTGAGAAGCTGATCGATTGGACGGACCCCATTGCTTCTCCCTCCTTCGCTCTCGGACTCGATTATCCACCCGAATAGACAAGGCTACCAAGCTGTCCAGGTCACTAGGCTCCGGATAGGAGATCAACTCATCCTTGAGCTGCTCCGACAGACCCTGGTAAAAGGCCGCTTGCAGCGACTCTCGTTCCACCCACTCTCCACAGCCAACGTCTTGAACTCGATCACGAAGTCGGCCACGCTGCGAGTTCCTTGGCGAAGCGAAAACAGGCGCCTAGCTGCGTCCCTCCCTCGGACGGAATGGTCGAAGAGCTTCCTCATCTCGGCCGTGAACCCCTGGTATGAAGCCATGCAGGGATCCTGTCGTTCCCAAACGGCTGAAGCCCACTCCAGCGCTCGACCACGCAGCAACTCAATCACAAAGGCTATCCTAGCCTTGTCTGTGGCATAAGAGTAGGGCTGTAGATCGAACACTAATCCACACTGCATAAGGAAGGAACGGCATCTTCCCAGCTCCCCCTCATATTTATCCGGCGTCGGAACCTTGGGCTCACGGATGGACACAGCTTCAGAAGCGGCAGGCGAGATGGGTGAAACCGGTAGTGGATCCTCCACCGGACACTTACGTTGGTTCTGGACCTCCGCCAGACCGGTAGAAAGGTTCCGAACTGACAACGCGATCTCCTGTAGTACCGTGCTATGATGGCCCAACATCTTCTCCTGCTGGGTAATAGCATGGCGAACGGAGTCCAGGTCCGCTGGGTTCATTACTGGCCGGATCGTTCTGTCACGGTTTACTATGCCAGAACCCAGAAGCAGACAAGGACAAGGTACGTTGAGAGAAAGGTGAGTGTTTATTTAGTAGATTCCGAGTGAGGCTGAATAATCCAGGGAACAGAGCGGGTGGCGTGGATGGGTTGTTGAGGGTGCAGTGGTTGGTCCGGTACTGGCTCGGCAGCCGCCGACCATCAGGCAGAGGTTGGGTGAAGGTTCCGGGTGAGAGACTGCAGACAGAACAAAAACGGAGGTCAGTACACAGCAAGTAACAAGGTGCAAAACAATAAAACTAACTAAGGGCTCAGAGGCTGACACGCTGACAAACATACTGTTCATAGCTAACGATCCGGCAGGAACTGGATGTTCGGCCAGAGCCTAAGAAGGGTGATGATCAGGACCAGGTGTGCAGATTGCTGATGGGATGCAGGTGCGGAAAACCAGAGCGCTTCCCGGAGCGTTCCCGAACCCTCGGGAAACTGGAGATTACGAACAGGAAAAACTAGTCACCAGACAGGACCCGACTCAGACAGCCGGGATCGTTACAGTAAGCTTCCATTTAGAACCAAAAAGGGTTCTACTGCTTGCTTCATATAGGGAATCTTTAAAAGTTCTATATAGAACCATTTTATAGGGTTCTTTGATCAGAACCCTAGGGGTTCTTCACTGAACCAAAATTGGTTCCATATAGAATGGATCATGGCTAATAATAGGTTAAATAATAATAATAATAATAATAATAATAATAATAATAATAATAATAATAATAATAATAATAATAATAATAATAATACAGTATTTCTAGCCAAGAATATCATATATGAAACAATGAAATAATGGACAAAAGAATACCAGCATAGTTTTTAGATTTTATTGTCATTACAGCATATGCAAATATAGTTTGGAAATATGCACTGGTGGCCAGGGAGGCATCTCTTTGTTTGAATGATGCTGTCGACCCTTCCTTATGAAACAGGACAGTAGCCTATGGGGTTGTAACCTGGCTGGTTCCCAAGAACAAGAAAAAAGGAGCAACAAACATGAGTTCCTCTATCAAAATGAAGACAGAATGCAGACATATTCTCAGTCCTCTGCCTCTGAGTTACTGCCAGCAAAACATAGATCGTTTTTAAGTCATGTAATGATTAAGCCATAAGACTCCTGAACAGCTAATCATGGCTACCCGGACTATTTGCACTGCCCCCCCACCCCATCCTTTTTACGCTGCTGCTACTCTGTTAATTATTTATGCATAGTCACTTTAACTCTACCCACATGTACATATTACCTCAACTAGCCGGTGCCCCCGCACATTGACTCTGCAACGGTACCCCCCTGTATATATAGCCTCCCTACTGTCACTTTATTTTACTTCTGCTCTTTTTTCTCTCAACACTTTTTTTGTTGTTGTTTTATTTTTACTTTTTTTGTAAAAAATAAATGCACTGTTGGTTAAGGGCTGTAAGTAAGCATTTCACTGTAATGTCTGCACCTGTTGTATTCGGCGCATGTGACCAATAAAATTTGATTTGATTTGATTTGATTTAACTAGTCTATTGAATCTCCAGTACGTATCAGAGGTGGGACAAAGTCATTGTTATGCAAGTCACAAGTAAGTCTCAAGTCTTTGCCCTCGAGTCCCGAGTCAAGTCGAGTCAAAGATGAGGCAAGTCCCAAGTCGAGTCAAAAGTCAAAGCCATCAAGTCTCAAGTCGAGTCCAAAGTCCTACATTTTAGTTTCGAGTCATTTCAAGTCCTCTTAGCAAGCCTTTGCAAGTCATTACAAGTCCTCGTAGCAAGTCTTCTCGAGTCATAAGGCGCAAGTCCAAGTCAAGTCACGAGTCATTGATGTTAAAGTCCAAGTCGAGTTGCAAGTCTTTGTACATTTTGTCGAGTCGAGTCTGAAGTCATCAAATTCATGACTCGAGTCTGACTCGAGTCCAAGTCACATGACTCGAGTCCACACCTCTGGTACGTATTATAGATAATAATATTATTTATTTATAGTATTATAGATAATTTATTGTAAATAATTTAGATAGCTAGCTACATACTTCCTCTCAGTCAGCCCATCAAATCAAAATCTAATTTAATTGGTCGCGTACACATATTTTGCAAAATGTTATCGCAGGTGCAGTGAAATGCCTATGTTTATAACTCCAACAGTACAGCATACCTAACAATACAAAACAATATACACAAATCCCCGAAATTTAAATTAAGAAATATAAGCAATGTAAGAGTCAAGAATATAAATATATATATACAGTGTCTTTGGAAAGTATTCAGACCCATTTACTTTTTCCACGTTGTTACGTTGCAGCCTTATTCTAAAAAGGTTTTGTTTTTTTAAACAATCATACGCAGCAATCTACACACAATACCCCATAATGACAAAGCGAAAACAGGTTTTTAGAAATTTTAGCAAATGTAAAAAAATTAAAGAAAAACCTTATTTACATAAGTATTCAGAACCTTCACTATAAGACTCAAAATTGAGCTCAGATGTATCCTGTTTCCATTGATCATCCTTAAGGTGTTTCTAAAATTTGATTGGAGTCCACCTGTGGTAAATTCAATTGATTGGACATGATTTGGAAAGGCACACACCTGTCTATATAAAGTTCCCACAGTTGACAGTGCATGTCCGTGCAAAAACCAAGCCATGAGGTCAAAGGAATTGTCCGTAGAGCTCCGAGACAGGATTTTGTTGAGGCACAGATTTGGGGAAGGGTACTAAAAAATGCATTGAAGGTCCCCATATTTTAGATTATTCAAAGTAGCCACCCTTTGCCTTGATGACAGCTTTGCACACTCTTGGCATTCTCTAAACCAGCTTCATGAGGTAGTCACCTTGAATGCATCTCAATTAACATGTGTGCTTTGTTAAAAGTGATTTTGCAGAATTTATTTCCTTCTTAATGCATTTGAGCCAATCAGTTGTGTTGTGACAAGGTAGGGCTGGGTATACAGAAGATAGCCCTATTTGGTAAAATACCAAGTCCATATTATGGCAAGAACAGCTCAAATAAGCAAAGAGAAATGACAGTCCATCATTACTTTAAGACGTGAAGGTCAGTCAATACGGAACATTTCAAGAAATGTGAACGTTTCTTCATGTGCAGTCGCATGAGGACCGCCACAGGAAAGGAAGACCCAGAGATACCTCTGCTGCAGAGGATCAATTCATTAGATTTAAATGCACCTCAGATTGCAGATCAAAAATATGCAGTAACAGACACATGTCAACATCAACTGTTCAGAGGAGACTGCATGAATCAGGCCTTCATGGTCGAATTGCTGCAAAGAAACCACTACTAAAGGACACCAATAGTAAGAAGAGACTTGCTTGGGCCAAGAAAAACGAGCAATGGACATTAGACCGGTGGCAATCTGTCCTTTGGTTTGATGAGTCCAAATGTGAGATTTCTGTTTCCAACCGCCGTGTCTTTGTGAGACGCAGAGTAGGTGAACAGATCATCTCCACATGTGTGGTTCCCACCGTGAAGCATGGAGGAGGTGGTGTGATGGTGTGGGGGTGCTTTGCTGGTGACACTGTCTGTGATGTATTTAGAATTCAAGGCACACTTTACCAGCATGGCTACCACAGCATTCTGCAGCGGTACGCCATCCCATCTGGTTTGCATTTAGTCGGACTATCATTTGTTTTTTTATCAGGACAATGACCCAAAACACACCTCCAGGCTGTGTAAGGCCAATTAACCAAGAAGGAGAGTGATGGAGTGCTGCATCAGATGACCTGGCCTCCACAATAACCCGACCTCAACCCAATTAAGATGGTTTGGGATGAGATGGACCGCAGGGTGAAGGAAAAGCAGCCAAAAAGTGCTCAGCATATGTGGGAACTCCTTCAAGACTGTTGGAAAAGCAATCCTCATGAAGCTGGTTGAGAGAATTCCAAGAGTGTGCAAAGCTGTCATCAAGGTAAAGGGTGGCTTCTTTGAATAATCCATTTCAGAATGGGTGGCAAGAAATACATTATTCCCAAATATTTCTAAAACTAAAAGCATTGTATTTGGGACAAAGCATTCACTAAACCCTGGGCCTCAACTTAATTATGTAATGAATAGCAAGTTTAGGAGACCAAACTGCTTGGAGTAACCCTGGATTGTAAACTGTCACGGTCAAAACATGTTGACGCAACAGTAGCTAAGATGGGGAGAAGTCTGTCCATAATAAAGCGTTGCTCAGCCTACTTAACAACACTATCAACAAGGCAGGTCCTACAGGCCCTAGTTTTGTCGCACCTGGACTACTGTCCAGTCGTGTGGTCAGGTGCCGCAAAAAAGGACTTAGAAAATTACCATTGGCTCATAACAGGACAGCACGGCTGGCCCTTGGATGTACACGGAGAGCTATCATTAGACTTCATCACTACTTGTTTTTAGAAGAAGTATTGACATGCTGAATGCACCGAGCTGTCTGTTTAAACTACTAGCACACAGCTTGGACACCCCATGCATACCCCCACAAAACATGCCTCCAGAGGTCTCTTCACAATCCCAAAGCCCAGAACAGACTATGGGAGGCGCACAGTACTACATAAAGCCATGACTACATGGAACTCTATTCCACGTCAGGTAACTGATGCAAGCAGTAGATTCAGATAAAAAAAAAAAGATAAAAATACACCTTATGGAACAGCGGGGACTGTGAAGAGACACACACACACAGACACATGATAAGACACGCACTCTACACACACGTACACATGGATTTTGTATTGTAGATATGTGGCAGTAGAGCAGTGGCCTGAGGGCACTCACTTGATGTGTTGTGAAAAGTGTAATATTTTAAAATTGTATATAACTGCCTTAATATTGTTGGACCCCAGGAAGAGTAGCTGCTGCCTTGTTAGGAACTAATGGGGATCCATAATAAACCCCAGGAAGAGTAGCTACTGCCTTGACAGGATCTAATGGGGATCCATAATAAACCCCAGGAAGAGTAGCTGCTGCCTTGGCAGGAACTAATGGGGATCCATAATTAACCCCAGGAAGAGTAGCTGCTGCATTGGCAGGAACTAATGGGGATCCATAATAAACCCCAGGAAGAGTAGCTGCTGCATTGGCAGGATCTAATGGGGATCCATAATAAACCCCAGGAAGAGTAGCTGCTGCATTGGCAGGAACTAATGGGGATCCATAATAAACCCCAGGAAGAGTAGCTGCTGCATTGGCAGGATCTAATGGGGATCCATAATAAATACAATACAATAACTACAATACCCTTTCCACACAGAGTTCTACCTGGAACCAAAAATGGTTCTACCTGGAACCAAAAAGGGTTCTACCTGGAACCAAAAAGGGTTCTACCTGGAAACAAAAAGGGTTCTCCTATGTTATCCTAATCCGAATAACCTTTTTAAGTCACTTGTTTTGCCCATTGTAACATTCAATAGAACAGTAACTGAATGCCTTGATGCCTGTCTGCCTGCTTTACATAGCAAGACACGGCCACGTGACTCTCTGTCTGTAGGAACGAAAGGGGGGTGGTGTTCCAAATAAACAACAGTCTTCAACTGTGTCAACGTGATAGCTGGATTTTGCCAGCAAATAGATATTCAAATGTTATAGGCCTTCAGTCAGAACACCTTTTTGTTCTCCCAGAGAACTTATTTCCCTGGTAAAGGAGAGAGAGAGTGGCTGCTCGACACAGCAGCAGGCCCCAACGAAACAGCTACAGGTGCAGGCAGACACTTTCATGAGGAAAATGTACTTTACTGTTTGACAAAATCATGGTTTTAGCCTCCTAAAAATAATGTTTTGAGCGAGATGACCATGTAGAATGTGCAACTTGCACCGATGCGACCAATTTAAGATTTTTCCCGCACAGTCAAGTTAAAGGGCCTCAAAATGCGATTCAATTATAGCAGTCTGGAGCCCTTCATTAGAAAGGCCCGAGAGGAGCGAGGGAAGTGAAGGGAAGAGAGTGGAGGAGAATTGGGTAAGAGAGAAGAGAGGAAGAGAGAACTCTGTACCATTTTATGGTATTCACAGCATGTGCACACACACATGTTAGGGTGGGTTGATATCACTGTCAAACAGACAGACAAACATATTTGAATTGTCATCGACACTGTGCATAATTTAGTACACACCCTTAAACCAACAACCTCTCACAGTCACGTCAGAATTAGACATTCATCCCTGTTTCTCAAACATTCAATTTAGAAATTGATCAAAACATCAAATTTCAAAGTGTTTGGTTACTTCGTTAAGTTAAGTTTATGTAACTTTGAATTCTTACGGTTTTAACTCCCAATGGTAAAGGTTTGGGATAACAAAAATATCAAACACAACTTTCTATAGGTCGATTCAAACAGGCAACCTTTAGAACCAGAGGCAGACGCTTAAAGCCCTGTTCACAATGCCTTATCAAATCTGAAGCTCGATTTGAAAAATAACAGTGCTAACGGTTGTCCCTAGTGACCGGTTTCCACGTCGATGTCCTCAGACGTAGATGGACGTCGAACACTGCCTGGCTTAAACACACACCAAGAGTTATACATAGTTCATAAACTTACACCCACACAGACACACACACTGGCCCCCCTTGCTCTTGTTGGCGGGGAGTAGTAGTATGATTTGTTGTAGATTTTATCGGTGTCCTTTGACACATCCTTGGGTCTTCTGGCTCCTTGCATGATTTGTTGTTGTGGTGGTGTACATTTAAAATCTTCTGATCCCCTCGGTCCTCTCACTTTTTTTTTTTAATGTGTGTTTCTGCCACTCTCAAACACATTTCATGGTCAGTCTCTGGCTCTCTGCTTTACTAAACACTGTGTACATTTCCATCTTGGTAACATCCAAGCTATCATCACCTATTGATTTATTCATACATGAATTTCTAGACTGCGTGCGCCGTCGCGAGCTTGTTGATTTTGTCCACCCCACACCAGACGCGATCCGGACACGCAGGTTGAAATGTCAAAACGAACTCTGAACCAACTATGTTAAGTTGGAGGACAGGTTGAAACACACGAAAACGTTCATGAACATTTAGCTAGCTAGCTTGCTGATGCTAGCTAATTTGTTCTGGGACATAAACATTGGGTTGTTTTTTTTACATGAAATTCACAAAGTCTTATTTTTCTGAATTTTGAGTTACACAAAATTGTGTGTCCTCTACTCCGACATTTAATCCACAGATAAAAGGGAAAACTAATGGTTTTCTAATAGTTTGCTACCAATAGAATGTTATTTATTTATATGGGGGATACAATCTTCCCAGCTCTGCAGATTTTGCTGCGAAGAGACAGAATCATTAGATCATTTGTTTTGGTACTGTCCGTTTGTAGCTTGTTTTTGGTCACAGGTCCAGGAATGGCTGAAGGATTGCAATATTTACCTGGAGCTAACCCCTGCAGATAGCACTACCGGGTGACCTGAAAAGTCATAGTCAATCGATCAATAATATAATAATACTTTTACCAAAAATGTTTATTTATTTTCAATTTACAATCTGTAGAAAGAATGAGAATAGAAAGGTTCAGAACTTTTGTGAAACATCACAGTAGAGTTGAAAAATATATGGCAAATAGAAATCCAATATGGATGGTGTTAAAAGATAGATGGGTGGTGTTGAATGGAGCTGAAGGATGGGACTAATAACAACAACTAATAACAATAAGATAACTAATGTAAAGCATACTGTGTCCATAATAAGTATATAGGTTATAGGTTGAGAGCTTTTGTGAAAGAGCATAGTTAGAATGATATGGCATATAGAAGCAAACCGGATGGATATCATGAAAATGATCGGAGAGGTTGAGGGTACAGGAAGTTCAGGAGAAAAAACTAACAAAATATAATTATTGTAAAATTGACAGTGTCCATAAAATGTATATAGTATTTATAAGCTGGAAGTAGAGGCCTAAGTATTGTTGTTCACTAGTTTACTCCAATTAGGGAAAGGGGGGCGGGGTTGGAAAGTAATAAAGGGAAATATATATTTTTAAAGGATATGTGTACAGTTGAAGTCGGTAGTTTACATACACTTAGGTTGGAGTCATTAAAACTTGTTTTTCAACCACTACACAAATTTCTTGTTAACAAACTATAGTGTAGGCAAGTCGGTTAGGACATCTATTTTGTGCATGACACAAGTAATTTTTCCAACAATTGTTTACAGACAGATTATTTCACTTATAATTCACAGTATCACAATTCCAGTGGTTCGGAAGTTTACATACACTAAGTCGACTGTGCCTTGAAACAGCATGGACAAATCCAGAAAATGATGACATCGCTTTAGAAAATTCTGATAGGCTAATTGACATAATTTGAGTCAATTGGAGGTGTACCTGTGGATGTATTTCAAGGCCTACCTTCAAACTAAGTGCCAGTGGTCGCGTCTACTCCAGTAGTGGTTGAAAAACGAGTTTTAATGACTCCAACCTAAGTTTATATAAACTTCCGACTTCAACTGTATATATATATTTGCGAGAAAAAAAACATATGGGGGATTGGAAGTGCACCTTAAAGTTCTTCTTCTTCTTCTTCTTCTTCTTCTTCTTCTTCTTCTTCTTCTTCTTCTTCTTCTTCTTCTTCTTCTTCTTCTTCTTCTTCTTCTTCTTCTTCTTCTTCTTCTTCTTCTTCTTCTTCTTCTGTGGACTTTATATCTAACAACTTTAAGGTGCATTACCACCTCCAACTGGACTTGAGTGTGGACCTCAGTTCATCTTTCAATTACCCATGTGGGTACAGTGTCTTGTGAAAGTATTCACCCCCCTTGGCATTTTTCCTATTTTGTTGCCTTACAAAATAAAAATAAAATAGATTTTTGGGGGGTTTGTATCATTTGATATACACAACATGCCTACCACTTTGAAGATGCAAAACATATTTTTTTGGGTAAAAAAAACAAGAAATAAGACAAAAAAAACAATCTTTAAGTCATACCACAGATTCTCAATTGGATTGAGGTCTGGGTTTTGACTAGGCCATTCCAAGACATTTAAAAGTTTCCTCTTAAACCAATCAAGTGTTGCTTTAGCAGTATGCTTAGGGTCATTGTCCTGTTGGAAGGTGAACCTCTGACCCAGTCTCAAATCTCTGGAAGACTGAAACAGGTTTCCCTCAAGAATTTCCCTGTATTTAGCGCAATCCATCATTCCTTAAATTCTGACCAGTTTCCCAGTCCCTGCCGATGAAAAACATCCCCACAGCATGATGCTGCCACCACCATGCTTCACTGTGGGGATGGTGTTCTCAGGGTGATGAGTGGTGTTTGATTTGCACCAGACAGTGTTTTCCTTGATGGGCAAAAAGCTAAATTTTAGTCCATATGTTTGGGGAGTCTCCCACATGCCTTTTGGCGAACACTAAACATTTTTTCTTATTTTTTTCTTAAAGCAATGGCTTTTTTTCTGGCCACTCTTCCGTAAAGCCCAGCTCTGTGTAGTGTATGGCTTAAAGTGGTCCTATGGACAGGTACTCCAATCTCTGCTGTGGAGCTTTGCAGCTCCTTCAGGGTTATCTTTGGTCTCTTTGTTGCCTCTCTGATTAATGCCCTCCTTGCCTGGTCCGTGAGTTTTGGTGGGCGGCCCTCTCTTGGCAGGTTTGTTGTGGTGCCATATTCTTTCAATTTTTTAATAATGGATTTAATGGTGCTCCGTGGGATGTTTAAAGTTTCTGATATTTTTTTATAACTCAACCCTGATCTGTACTTCTCCACAACTTTGTCCCTGACATGTTTGGAGAGCACCTTGGTCTTCATGGTGCCGCTTGCTTGGTGGTGCCCTTTGCTTAGTGGTGTTTCAGACTCTGGGTCCTTTCAGAACAGGTGTATATGTAAATGTAAATGTATATACAGTGGGGAAAAAAAGTATTTAGTCAGCCACCAATTGTGCAAGTTCTCCCACTTAAAAAGATGAGAGAGGCCTGTAATTTTCATCATAGGTACACGTCAACTATGACAGACAAAATGAGAAAAGAAATTCCAGAAAATCACATTGTAGGATTTTTAATGAATTTATTTGCAAATTATGGTGGAAAATAAGTATTTGGTCAATAACAAAAAAGTTTCTCAATACTTTGTTATATACCCTTTGTTGGCAATGACACAGGTCAAACATTTTCTGTAAGTCTTCACAAGGTTTTCACACACTGTTGCTGGTATTTTGGCCCATTCCTCCATGCAGATCTCCTCTAGAGCAGTGATGTTTTGGGGCTGTCGCAGGGCAACACAGATTTTCAACTCCCTCCAAAGATTTTCTATGGGGTTGAGATCTGGAGACTGGCTAGGCCACTCCAGGACCTTGAAATGCTTCTTATGAAGCCACTCCTTCGTTGCCCGGGCGGTGTGTTTGGGATCATTGTCATGCTGAAAGACCCAGCCACGTTTCATCTTCAATGCCCTTGCTGATGGAAGGAGGTTTTCACTCAAAATCTCACGATACATTGCCCCATTCATTCTTTCCTTTACACGGATCAGTCGTCCTGGTCCCTTTGCAGAAAAAACAGCCCCAAAGCATGATGTTTCCACCCCCATGCTTCACAGTAGGTATGGTGTTCTTTGGATGCAACTCAGCATTCTTTGTACTCCAAACACGACGAGTTGAGTTTTTACCAAAAAGTTATATTTTGGTTTCATCTGACCATATGACATTCTCCCAATCCTCTTCTGGATCATCCAAATGCACTCTAGCAAACTTCAGACGGGCCTGGACATGTACTGGCTTAAGCAGGGGGACACAGCAGGATTTGAGTCCCTGGCGGCGTAGTGTGTTACTGATGGTAGGCTTTGTTACTTTGGTCCCAGCTCTCTGCAGGTCATTCACTAGGTCCCCCCGTGTGGTTCTGGGATTTTTGCTCACCGTTCTTGTGATCATTTTGACCCCACGGCGTGAGATCTTGCGTGGAGCCCCAGATCGAGGGAGATTATCAGTGGTGTTGTATGTCTTCCATTTCCTAATAATTGCTCCCACAGTTGATTTCTTCAAACCAAGCTGCTTACCTATTGCAGATTCAGTCTTCCCAGCCTGGTGCAGGTCTACAATTTTGTTTCTGGTGTCCTTTGACAGCTCTTTGGTCTTGGCCATAGTGGAGTTTGGAGTGTGACTGTTTGAGGTTGTGGACAGGTGTATTTTATACTGATAACAAGTTCAAACAGGTGCCATTAATACAGGAAACGAGGGGAGAACAGAGGAGCCTCTTAAAGAAGAAGTTACAGGTCTGTGAGAGCCAGAAATCTTGCTTGTTTGTAGGTGACCAAATACTTATTTTCCACCATAATTTGCAAATAAATTCATTAAAAATCCTACAATGTGATTTTCTGGATTTTTTTTCCTCAATTTGTCTGTCATAGTTGACGTGTACCTATGATGAAAATTACAGGCATCTCTCATCTTTTTAAGTGGGAGAACTTGCACAATTGGTGGTTGACTAAATACTTTTTTTCCCCACTGTATACTGAGATCTTGTGGCACTTAGATTGCACACAGGTGGACTTTATTGAACTAATTATATGACTTCTGAATGTAATTGGTTGCACCAGATCTTATTTAGGGGCTTCATAGCAAAGGGGGTTAAATACATATGCATGCACCACTTTTCCGTTATTAATTTTTTAGAATTTTTTGAAACAAGTTATTTTTTTCATTTCACTTCACCAATTTTGACTATGTTGTGTATGTCCATTACATGAAATACAAATAAAAATCAATTAAAAATACAGGTTGTAATGCAACAAAATAGAAAAAATGCCAAGGGGGATGAATACTTTTGCAAGGCACTGTATATGCAACCTAGAAACACCGGTGAGGATGAGGAGATGGGAGAGGCGGAACCAAGTTCTATTTTAGCGCCTGGCTATGCAGACGCTCGTTGATGACAACCAAATGAATGGATGTGTACATTTATTTAGCAATTCGAGCGGTGCGTCAGGCATCTTAGACTGCTACTGCCTTCTATCCCCTCGGCAGCGCCAGGACGTGTTAGAGAACCTACTAGCCATGTCTTCTGGCCAATAACAATGAAGATGTGCATATGGTCAAACTGCATGATTCTAATATTGGACGACGTGGCGCCCTATTGTCTCTGGAATAGAGAACAAAGAGAGATGATTCCGGGCTTGGGATGATTCAGTGGGAAGATTTGTTCTGCCGTTTGTGTGCCACTAGCTGCAGGGAGGGGGGAGGAAGAAGGAGAATAAGAAGAGAGGGGGGGGTTGCAATCATTCCTTCTAAATTTCCCTGCATTGGCTCTCAGTCCGTTCCCCAAATTGATAGCATTTTCCCCACTTTTCCTTTCATTCGTTCACTGGCGGCTTTGTTGATTTTTAGGAGGGGAAAATGTGTTTTGCACATGTACAACAGAGTGGAACACACTTTAATTTCCCAAGCTAGCTCTCTGCACAGCCAGAAGACATTAGAGGGAGGTCACTTCCTTCCTCGTTTCTTGTAGTACTGTACGGCTCAGTGGGTAGAGCATGGCGCTTGCAGACAAAATTGGGGGTTTGATTCCCAGGACCACCCATATGTATATGTATTTATTATATTATATGATATATTACTTTCAAAGGGAGATCTGATATCTGAGGCAGTTAGAGGGGTGAAGATTGACCAATGATGTTATCTGACTGCCACAGTCCACTACCAAGGATGTCATTTGACTGCCACAGCCCCCAGGATGTTATCTGACTGCCACAGCCCCCAGGATGTTATCTGACTGCCACAGCCCCCAGGATGGTATCTGACTGCCACAGTCCACTACCAAGGATGTTATCTGACTGCCACAGCCCCCAGGATGTTATCTGACTGCCACAGTCCACTACCAAGGATGTCATTTGACTGCCACAGCCCCCAGGATGTTATCTGACTGCCACAGCCCCCAGGATGTTATCTGACTGCCACAGTCCACTACCAAGGATGTTATCTGACTGCCACAGCCCCCAGGATGTTATCTGACTGCCACAGCCCCCAGGGTGTTATCTGACTGCCACAGTCCACTACCAAGGATGTTATCTGACTGCCACAGCCCCCAGGATGTTATCTGACTGCCACAGTCCACTACCAAGGATGTTATCTGACTGCCACAGCCCCCAGGATGTTATCTGACTGCCACAGCCCCCAGGATGTTATCTGACTGCCACAGTCCACTACCAAGGATGTTATCTGACTGCCACAGCCCCCAAGGATGTTATCTGACTGCCACAGCCCCCAGGATGTTATCTGACTGCCACAGTCCACTACCAAGGATGTTATCTGACTGCCACAGCCCCCAGGATGTTATCTGACTGCCACAGCCCCCAGGATGTTATCTGACTGCCACAGTCCACTACCAAGGATGTTATCTGACTGCCACAGCCCATAGGATGTTATCTGACTGCCACAGCCCCCAAGGATGTTATCTGACTGCCACAGCCCATAGGATGTTATCTGACTGCCACAGCCCCCAGGATGTTATCTGACTGCCACAGACCCATGGCCTCTAAACAGTGCTGGATCATTATACCTCTCATGAAGAAGTAAATAAATAAAAATGTGAATTGTTGTTGGATTTCATTTAAACCGAGCCAAAGCACATCCTTTGTTTTTGGCTTAAAATGCTTGGATTTTAGACAACACTGTCAAGGTATTTTAGTTATTTCAAATGAACTTCATTGTGTTTTGCAGAGTTGGCACAGCTGCCGAGGGCACTGGCATTGTAGTAAAGTTAAGCGAAGAACCACCGCAACGCGTAATAGCATAGCATCTGAATACTTTTGTAAATAAGGTATTTCTTTTTTAAATTTGTAATAGATTTGCATCATTTTCTAAAACCCTGTTTTCGCTTTGTCTTTATGGGTTATTGTGTGTAGATTGATGAGGAAAAAATATAATTTAATCAATTTCAGAATAAGGCTGTAGCGTATTTTTTTGTTGATTTTTGTCTGAAATAGCTAAATGTATCAACTTGACCAATCTGAATGTTATTATGTTACTATCAAAAACGTATATTTTTTAACATACTTGTAGTCATACGTGTCTGTCCTTTCTAGGCTTAACTTGGAGATATAACCTCCTGTCTTATTTCTGTACGATGAAATGAGTGGTCGTCATAGCAGTATTCATAATGCATTAACCATGCATTTAAAAATATATATATACATTTTTGGTCTTTTGATGTGTAGAGGGAACACCAAAATATCTCCTGAAGTATGTGGTTGTCCATATTTGCAAGGGAAACAATCTGTTTTACATGTCAATCATTTACATTACATTTTAGCAGACGCTCTTATCCAGAGCAATTAGGGTTAAGTGCCTTGCTCAAGGGCACATCGACAGATTTTTCACCTAGTCGGCTCAGAACCAGCGACCTTTTGGTTACTGGCACTACGCTCTTACCCACTAAGCTACCTGCCACCCCGATATCTATCAATATACAGTGGGGAAAAAAAGTATTTAGTCAGCCACCAATTGTGCAAGTTCTCCCACTTAAAAAGATGAGAGAGGCCTGTAATTTTCATCATAGGTACACGTCAACTATGACAGACAAAATTAGATTTTTTTTCTCCAGAAAATCACATTGTAGGATTTTTTATGCATTTATTTGCAAATTATGGTGGAAAATAAGTATTTGGTCAATAACAAAAGTTTCTCAATACTTTGTTATATACCCTTTGTTGGCAATGACACAAGTCAAACGTTTTCTGTAAGTCTTCAAAAGGTTTTCACACACTGTTGCTGGTATTTTGGCCCATTCCTCCATGCAGATCTCCTCTAGAGCAGTGATGTTTTGGGGCTGTCGCTGGGCAACACAGACTTTTAACTCCCCTCCAAAGATTTTCTATGGGGGTTGAGATCTGGAGACTGGCTAGGCCACTCCAGGACCTTGAAATGCTTCTTACGAAGCCACTCCTTCGTTGCCCGGGCGGTGTGTTTGGGATCATTGTCATGCTGAAAGACCCAGCCACGTTTCATCTTCAATGCCCTTGCTGATGGAAGGAGGTTTTCACTCAAAATCTCACGATACATGGCCCCATTCATTCTTTCCTTTACTCGGATCAGTCGTCCTGGTCCCTTTGCAGAAAAACAGCCCCAAAGCATGATGTTTCCACCTCCATGCTTCACAGTAGGTATGGTGTTCTTTGGATGCAACTCAGCATTCTTTGTCCTCCAAACACGACGAGTTGAGTTTTTACCAAAAAGTTATATTTTGGTTTCATCTGACCATATGACATTCTCCCAATCCTCTTCTGGATCATCCAAATGCACTCTAGCAAACTTCAGACGGGCCTGGACATGTACTGGCTTAAGCAGGGGGACACATCTGGCACTGCAGGATTTGAGTCCCTGGTGGCGTAGTGTGTTACTGATGGTAGGCTTTGTTACTTTGCTCCCAGCTCTCTGCAGGTCATTCACTAGGTCCCCCCGTGTGGTTCTGGTTTTGCTCACCGTTCTTGTGATAATTTTGACCCCACGGGGTGAGATCTTGCGTGGAGCCCCAGATCGAGGGAGATTATCAGTGATCTTGTATGTCTTCCATTTCCTAATAATTGCTCCCACAGTTGATTTCTTCAAACCAAGCTGCTTACCTATTGCAGATTCAGTCTTCCCAGCCTGGTGCAGGTCTACAATTTTGTTTCTGGTGTCCTTTGACAGCTCTTTGGTCTTGGCCATAGTGAAGTTTGGAGTGTGACTGTTTGAGGTTGTGGACAGATGTCTTTTATACTGATAACAAGTTCAAACAGGTGCCATTAATACAGGTAACGAGTGGAGGACAGAGGAGCCTCCTAAAGAAGAAGTTACAGGTCTGTGAGAGCCAGAAATCTTGCTTGTTTGTAGGTGACCAAATACGTATTTTCCACCATAGTTTGCAATTTAATTCATTAAAAATCCTAAAATGTGATTTTCTGGAATTGTTTTCTCTCAATTTGTCTGTCATTACATTTACATTTTAGTCATTTAGCAGACGCTCTTATCCAGAGCGACTTACAGGAGCAATTAGGGTTAAGTGCCTTGCTCAAGGGCACATTAACGTCATTTAGCAGACGCTCTTAGCCAGAGCGACTCGCAAATTGGTGCGTTCACCCCTATAGCCAGTGGGATAACCACTTTACAATTGGGGGGTTAGAAGGAACACTTTATCCTATCCCAGGTATTCCTTAAAGAGGTGGGGTTTCAAATGTCTCCGGAAGGTGGTGAGTGACTCCGCTGTCCTGGCGTCGTGAGGGAGCTTGTTCCACCATTGGGGTGCCAGAGCAGCGAACAGTTTTGACTGGGCTGAGCGGGAGCTATGCTTCCGCAGAGGAAGGGAGCCAGCAGGCCAGAGGTGGATGAACGCAATGCCCTCGTTTGGGTGTAGGGACTGATCAGAGCCTGAAGGTACAGAGGTGCCGTTCCCCTCACTGCTCCATAGGCAAGCACCATGGTCTTGTAGCGGATGCGAGCTTCAACTGGAAGCCAGTGGAGTGTGCGGAGGAGGGGGGTGACGTGAGAGAACTTGGGAAGGTTGAACACTAGACGGGCTGCGGCATTCTGGATGAGTTGTAGGGGTTTAATGGCACAGGCAGGGAGGCCAGCCAACAGCGAGTTGCAGTAGTCCAGACGGGAGATGACAAGTGCCTGGATTAGGACCTGTGCCGCTTCCTGTGTAAGGCAGGGTCGTACTCTCGAATGTTGTAGAGCATGAACCTGCAGGAGCGGGTCACCGCCTTGATGTTGGCGGAGAACGACAGGGTGTTGTCCAGGGTCACGCCTAGGCTCTTCACACTCTGGGAGGAGGACACAGCGGAGTTGTCAACCGTGATGGCGAGATCATGGAACGGGCAGTCCTTCCCCGGGAGGAAGAGCAGCTCCGTCTTGCCAGGGTTCAGCTTGAGGTGGTGATCCGTCATCCATACTGATATGTCTGCCAGACATGCAGAGATGCGATTCGCCACCTGGTTATCAGAAGGGGGAAAGGAGAAGATTAGTTGTGTATCGTCAGCATAGCAATGATAGGAAAGGCCATGTGAGGATATGACAGAGCCAAGTGACTTGGTGTATAGGGAGAATAGGAGAGGGCCTAGAACTGAGCCCTGGGGGACACCAGTGGTGAGAGCACGTGGTGCGGAGACAGCTTCTCGCCACGCCACTTGGTAGGAGCGACCGGTCAGGTAGGACGCAATCCAGGAGTGAGCCGCGCCGGAGATGCCCAGCTCGGAGAGGGTGGAGAGGAGGATCTGATGGTTCACAGTATTAAAGGCAGCAGACAGGTCTAGAAGGACAAGAGCAGAGGAGAGAGAGTTAGCTTTAGCAGTGCGGAGAGTCTCCGTGACACAGAGAAGAGCAGTCTCAGTTGAATGACCAGTCCTGAAACCTGATTGGTTTGGATCAAGAAGGTCATTCTGAGAGAGATAGCAAGAGAGTTGGCTAAAGACGGCACGCTCAATAGTTTTGGAAAGAAAAGAAAGAAGGGATACTGGTCTGTAGTTGTTGACATCAGTGGGGTCGAGTGTTGGTTTTTTTGAGAAGGGGAGCAACTCTCGCTCTCTTGAAGACGGAAGGGACATGGCCAGCGGTCAAGGATGAGTTGATCAGCGAGGTGAGGTAGGGGAGAAGGTCACCGGAGATGGTCTGGAGAAGGGAGGAGGGGATGGGGTCAAGCGGGCAGGTTGTTGGGCGGCCTGCAGTCACAAGTCGCAGGATTTTATCTGGAGAGAGAGGGGAGAAAGAAGTCAAAGCATAGGGTAGGGCAGTGTGAGCAGGACCAGCAGTGTCATTAGACTTAACAAACGAGGATCGGATGTCGTCAACCTTCTTTTCAAAGTGGTTGACGAAGTCATCTACAGAGAGAGAGAGGAGGGGGGAGGATTCAGGAGGGGAGGAAAATGTGGCAAAGAGCTTCCTAGGGTTAGAGGCAGATGCTTGGAATTTAGAGTGGTAGAAGGTGGCCTTAGCAGCAGAAACAGATGAAGAAAATGTAGAGAGGAGGGAGGAAAAGATGCCAGGTCGGCAGGGAGTTTAGTTTTCTTCCATTTCCGCTCCGCTGCCCGGAGCTCTGTTCTGTGAGCTCGCAATGAGTCATCAAGCCACGGAGCTGGAGGGGAGGACCGAGCCAGCCGGGAGGATAGGGGACACAGAGAGTCAAAGGATGCAGAAAGGGAGGAGAGGAGGGTTGAGGAGGCAGAATCAGGAGATTGGAGGGAGAAGGATTGAGCAGAGGGAAGAGATGATAGGATGGAAGAGGAGAGAGTAGTGGGAGAGAGAGAGCGAAGGTTGCGGCGGCGCATTACCATCTGTACCTATGATGAAAATTACAGGCCTCTCTCATCTTTTTAAGTGGGAGAACTTGCACAATTGGTGGCTGACTAAATACTTTTTTTTCCCCACTGTATGAATGTGGCCCTACAGTATGTCTCTGGTTGGCAACCCCTTTAAGCCCAAGTTTTTGCAACACTTACAAAACTACCTCTAGCTCTGGCTCAGAATGTTATTTTTCTAAATGTATTTTTTTCTACATAATCACCACATCTTAGAGAAGAAAACTATTTGAAGTCATGTAGTTTAATCGATGGCTTAAAACCTCTGCCTGTGTAGGGGACCAGTGTGGTGTCAGATGAGAGGACAGGTTTCTTATGTTTCAGAGGCTACCGATGCCACAATAACCATACTGACACACAACAAATACTAATAAGAGATGCATGTGGATCTAAGGCGATTAACTAGGTAGTGTTCGACATGATTTTTGAGTTTAGGACTGTGCAGGATGCAATTTCTGTAGCGTTGCATTTTGCTACCTTGGGACTCACAGGGTTAAGATACAAGTGTAAATTATATGTCAACAATCCTTCCTCCTAAGGATCCTTCTATGGATTAATTAATCAATTAATTACAGAAGTTTTGCCATTTGTACAATATTATAAACCTCAACAGCACACAAACAGCAAACAATTCCATCCACCAATATTGAATGAACAGGCTTAGACCGTTTTTTTGTTCTCCTTCTCATGTCTGAGAAGCAATGAGGAGTTAATTGCGTACAGGGGTGACATTGTCAGCATTCCCCATGCTTGAGTTTTTTTCTCTCTCCCTGAGTTCGATATATCAGAATTCACAATCACCCACCCTTTACCCAGATTAAATCCCCAAATCTCTACAGAGCTACTGATTAAATTACAGATCTGAACTCTCTCAGCCCCTCTCGGCCCCTCTCTGTCTCTCACATGCAAATGTGACATTTGCCAGAGACTACTCCGTAAGCACTCATCAATGAGGGGGACCCCAGGCGGAATATACCAGCACTTTAGGCGAACATACCCCAGAAATTAAACAAAACTCTCCCCAAAACACCCTCCGCCTCCCCCTCCCAAAAAAAGGGCGGCAGATCGTTTTGAGACAGACGCGACACAAACATCTTGAGTGTATGTGATCTCCGTCAGCTTGTCTCTCTGAAGGGAATGCTCTCAATGTTTATTTTTTTTCCCAGACTTAAATCAATACACTGATGTGAAAAATGCTCTGTATTCTGTCCTATCAACAGTGTTTTTGAACCCTCTGTGATGTGGAGAAGCAGCGATTGTGACAGCCCACAGACACACAGAGAAGGAGTAGCATGAAGAAGAGAGCCTTTTGTGGGTTTTACACAGGCTCCTTCAGTGATTTCACAGATTATATATGTATATGTGACATGCAACATGGATGATGTAGTAAAGGATGTTCTGTCCCCTCCTGTACTCCCTGTTCAACTACGACTCCGTGGCCGCGCACGACTCCAACACCACCATCAGGTTTGCTGACGACACGACTGTGGTGATCACCGACGACGATGAGACAGTCACCAGGGAGGAGTTCAGTTACCAGGACAACAACCTCTCCCTCAACGTCAGTAAGACAAAGGAGGTGAACGTGGACTACAGGAAACAGAGGGCTGAGCACGCCCCCATTCACATCAAAGGGGTGGGTGGAGTGGGTTGAGAGCTTCAAGTAACTCTGTGTCCACATCACTAAGGATCTATCATGGTGCACACACACAGTTGTGAAGAGGGCACGACAACACCTCTTCCCCCTCAGGAGGTTGAAAAGATTTGGCATGGGCCCTCAGATCCTCAACAAGTTCTACAGCTGCACCATCGAGAGCATCTTGACTGGCTGCATCACCGCTTGGGCAACTACTTGGCTTAATGTAGTCATTGCGTGCTATGAATATGAGACCAAATACTTAACTTTTTACTACTTTACTACACATACAAGTGAATTTGTCCCAATACTTTTGCTCCCCTAGAATGGGGGAGGGGGGGACTATGTACAAAAAGTGCAGTAATTTCTAAACAGTTCACCCGACATGATCCAGCTGACAGTCTGCACTTTACTTCATAGTCATTGCTTGAGTTCAAATCGTGGTCCTCTGTAGCTCAGCTGGTAGAGCACGGCGCTTGTAACGCAAAGGTAGTGGGTTCGATCCCCGGGAACACCCATACACCAAAAATAATGTATGCACGCATGACTGTAAGTCGCTTTGGATAAAAGCGTCTGCAAAATGGCATATTATTATTATAAATCCAAACTTGTGGATTATAGCGCCAAAATAAGAAAAAATGCTTCACAGTCCCAATAATTACAGAGGGCACTGTAATTCATACCATAGGCCTAATGGTACTGTAGAGCTCTTTTAACTAGCACACAATATAGCTGGGTTGCCCTGCCCTGCCCCCAGGGGTCCACGGCCCTGCAGCGCCCCAACCCAACATACCCCACTCAGCTTTAGGATCTTGTTGAAACATTCATTATTGGTTTCAGGTGTGTTAGGCCAAGGTCAGAGTGACAACCAACAGTACGGCAGACCCCCCAGGGCCGGGACTGAGCAGCCCAGCAGACCCCCAGGGCCAGGACTGAGCAGCCCAGCAGACCCCCAGGGCCAGGACTGAGCAGCCCAGCAGACCCCCAGGGCCAGGACTGAGCAGCCCAGCAGACCCCCAGGGCCAGGACTGAGCAGCCCAGCAGCTAGGGATTGCCTAAATAGGTATCTCCCCTGACGTGGGCCTTTTTTCAAGACATAATCCTTTTGTCATACAGTATTCCATATAAGGCATCCAGACCTAATATAGAGAAAGACATTCAACAAGCACAGCACTTACACAAATGACTGATGATTGGCTGAGAGAAATTGATGATAAAAAGATTGTGGGGGCTGTTTTGTTAGACTTCAGTTCGGCTTTTGACATTATCGATCACAGTCTGCTGCTGGAAAAACGTATGTGTTATGGCTTTACTCCACCTGCTATATTGTGGATACAGAGTTACCCGTCTAACAGAACACAGAGGGTGTTCTTTAATGGAAGCCTCTCCAACATAATCCAGGTGAAATCAGGAATTCCCCAGGGCAGCTGTCTAGGCCCATTACTTTTTTCAATCTTTACTAACGACATGCCACTGGCTTTGAGTAAGGCCAGAGTGTCTATGTATGCAGACTACTCAACACTATACATGTCAGCTACTACAGCGACTGAAATGTCTGCAACACTTAACCAAGAGTGGCAGTTAGTTTCAGAGTGGGTGGCAAGGAATAAGTTAGTCCTAAATATTTCTAAAACTAAAAGCATTGTATTTGGGTCAAATCATTCACTAAACCCTAAACCCTAAACCTCAACTAAATCTTGTAATAAATAATGTGGAAATTGAGCAAGTTGAGGTGACAAAACTGCTTGGAGTAACACTGGATTGTAAACTGTCATGGTCAAAACATATTGATACAACAGTAGCTAAGATTGGGAGAAGTATGTCCATAACAAAGTGCTAATCTACCTTCTTAACAGCGCTATCAACAAGGCAGGTCCTACAGGCCCTAGTTTTGTCTCACCGGGACTACTGTTCAGTCGTGTGGTCAGGTGCAACAAAAAAGGACTTAGGAAAATTGAAATTTGGCTCAGAACAGGGCAACACGGCTGGCCCTTGGATGTACACAGAGAGCTAATATTAATAACATGCATGTCCTGGCTCAAAGTGGAGGAGAGATTGACTTCATCACTACTTGTATTTATGAGAGGTATTGACATGGACACCCATGCATACCCACAAGACATGCCACCAGAGGTCTCTTCACAGTCCCCAAGTTTGAACAGACTATGGGAGGCGCAAAGTACTACATAGAGCCATGACTACATGGAACTCTATTCCACATCAAGTAACTGATGAAAGTAGTAAAATTAGATTTAAAAAACAGATAAAAAATACACCTTATGGAACAGCGGGGACTGTGAAGCAACACAAACATAGGCACAGACACATGCATACACACACACATGATAACATACTCACTATACACACACGTACACATGGATTTTGTACTGTAGATATGTGGTAGTGGCTGAGTAGGGGCCTGAGGGCACACAGTGTGTTGTGATATCTGTGAATGTATTGTAATGTTTTTATTATAAATACAAATACAAATACCTCATGAAAGTTACTCTTGTAATAAATGGAATAGATAACTTGAGACTTTTGCCATCCATTGTGACATTGTGGAAGGATAACCAACCTTCCAATTAATTGCAATGCATGTCTTAGCCACTATAAACCCTGTTCTCCACGGTCCATTGGACAACCTATCAGTCTACGTAGTTCACCCTGTTCTCCACGGTCTGTTGAACTACATGTCAGTCTATGTCTAATGTATCTCAGGTTAACTCATTCCAAAGACTGAAAGTGATTTATTTTGAGCTATTCCATCGTGTCTGTGGCTCTGAGAGCGTTCCTGTTGTCATTCTCAACATGTTGCCATTGATTAAAGCTCAGGTATACACAATTAAGCCACTTTCTGTTAACACGGGGAAACCTAATACAAACCCAATGGCTCATCTCCTCTGTTGAAACACCTATTAAAATAGCAGAGGCCCCGGCACCAAACCTGGATGTATACACTAGAAACTGTTCTCAGACCTGCCGGGGCACTGGAGAGCCCCGTTGACAGGAATCCTACATGACATCTACAAACACACATAGCCATAACTTCTATATTATCTGATTTGGTGCCCAAATAAAACACAATTATAAGGACAGAAATTATGGTAAAGGGGTTTCTAGCGTGAAACTCTCCCAAACTGGTTTAGGAATAGCTACCCTCAATCACAGTCAGCAGTATAGTAGCAGGCCTTCTGTCTAACGCTATGGATTATCTTTTATAGATGACGATTGTAAAAGATGGGACATCAGGGACTTCAGGACATCATTGACATCAGGACATCAGGACATCATTGACATCAGGACATCATTGACATCATTTACATCATTGACATCAGGACATCATTGACATAATTGACATCAGTGTCACGATCGTCGGTAAGAGAGGAGGACCAAGGCGCAGCGTTGCAGGCAAACATACTCTTTATTTAGCGATACCCGACTAAAACAACAAAACGATAACGTGACAGTTCACGGTCTAACACAAACCAACTAGAAACAAGATCCCACAACTACTGTGGGAAAACAGCCTGTTTAAATGTGGTTCCCAATCAGAGACAACCAGCCACAGCTGACACTCGTTGCCTCTGATTGAGAACCACACTGGCCAACATAGAAATGAAACCTAGAACTACAACACAGAAATCTACACACCCTGGCTCAACATAACAGTGTCCCCAGAGCCAGGGCGTGACAGTACCCCCCCCTAAAGGCGCGGACTCCGACCGCGCCAACCAAATACCACAGGGGAGGGACCGGGTGGGCACTCCGCCTAGGCGGCGGATCCGGCTCCGGGCCTGTTCCCCGCTCCCTCTCCAACCCCCCAAAGTATCCCTGGTCCGGTCTGGCCCCGCTGGCCGGAGCTGGACTACACACTGGTGGAGCGGATTGCTCTAGCTCCGGCGTGAAGCATCTGACCGGTGCCGGACCAGGCACCGGTGGAACAGGCACGGGACGTGCCGGGCTGACGACGCACACCACTGGCTTGGTGTGGGGAGCAGGAGCGTGCCGGACCGGGCTGGCGATGCGCACCATTGGCTTGGTGCGGGGAGCAGGAACGGGCCGGACCGGGCTGACGACGCACACCACTGGCTTGGTGTGGGGAACAGGCACGGGCCGTGCCGGGCTGACGACGCACACCACTGGCTTGGTGTGGGGAGCAGGAGCGGGCCGGACCGGGCTGGCTATGCGCACCATTGGCTTGGTGCGGGGAGCAGGAACGGGCCGGACCGGGCTGGCAACGCGCACCATTGGCTTGGTGCAGGGTGCAGGAGCAGGCCGGGCTGGCGACGCGCACCATAGGCTTGGTGCGGGGAGCAGGAGCGGGCCGGACCGGGCTGGAGACTCGCACCATTGGCCTGGTGCGGGGAGCAGGAACAGGCCGGACCGTACTGGGGACACACACCACTGGCCCTACGCAGGGATCTGGAACGGGCCGGACCGGACTGGTAACACACCCCAGTACCTCTCGCCGTGCCTCTACACCTTCCATCCCCTCTTCGACCAGTGGCCCCCGTAACCTGGCGGCCTCCTCTGCCAACCCGCTGGGCCGCTCTGTCGCGGTCACCTGCTGGCCCGTCGTCCACGGCGTTAGCCCCCCCCTAAAAAATGTATGGGCTTCACTCCTACCCGTGGACCAGGTCTCCATACTTCTCGCCAGCCTTTCGCCCTTCTGCTTCCACGTCAAGCCCCTCTCTTGCTCACCCGGCTTGACCCAGTCGAGGAGGCGCTGGATATCCGCTAGGGATTTCCCTGGCGATGGCTCCTGGACCCGCTGCTTGGTCCAGTTCTGGTGGGATCTTCTGTCACGATCGTCGGTAAGAGAGGAGGACCAAGGCGCAGCGTTGCAGGCAAACATACTCTTTATTTAGCGATACCCGACTAAAACAACAAAACGATAACGTGACAGTTCACGGTCTAACACAAACCAACTAGAAACAAGATCCCACAACTACTGTGGGAAAACAGCCTGTTTAAATGTGGTTCCCAATCAGAGACAACCAGCCACAGCTGACACTCGTTGCCTCTGATTGAGAACCACACTGGCCAACATAGAAATGAAACCTAGAACTACAACACATAAATCTACACACCCTGGCTCAACATAAGAGTGTCCCCAGAGACAGGGCGTGACAATCAGGACATCAGGACATCAGGACATCAGGACATCATTGACATCATTGACATCAGGACATCAGGACATCATTGACATCAGGACATCAGGACATCATTGACATCAGGACATCAGGACATCATTGACATCAGGACATCAGGACATCATTGACATCAGGACATCAGTACATCATTGACATCATTGACATCAGGACATCATTGACATCAGGACATCAGGACATCAGAGACATCAGGACATTATTGACATCAGGACATCATGGACATCAGGACATCAGGACATCATTGACATCAGGACATCAGGACATAATTGACATCAGGACATCATTGACATCAGGACATCAGGACATCAGGACATCATTGACATCATTGACATCAGGACATCATGGACATCAGGACATCATTGACATCATTGACATCATTGACATCAGGACATCAGGACATCATGGACATCAGGACATCAGGACATCATGGACATCAGGGTCTCATGTTTGGATCCAGACAAGGGTGTCCTTCAATCCTTAAAAACTATATTATTGGATTTACCATGGAAACAACCAGCCAGAGAGGTTAGAAACCATGGAAACAACCAGCCAGAGACGTTAGGAACCATGGAAACAACCAGCCAGAGAGGTTAGAACCATGAAAACAACCAGCCAGAGAGGTTAGAACCATGAAAACAACCAGCCAGAGAGGTTAGAACCATGAAAACAACCAGCCAGAGAGGTTAGAACCATGAAAACAACCAGCCAGAGAGGTTAGAAACCATGGAAACAACCAGCCAGAGAGGTTAGGAACCATTGAAACAACCAGCCAGAGAGGTTAGGAACCATTGAAACAACCAGCCAGAGAGGTTAGGAATCAAGCTGCTGCCCATACTGTAAACTGTAATTAAAGTAAAACTGTTCAGAATTCAAAATCTTAACGCAGACAGATGATACGCTGACGAAGGGGAGTTAGGACGTTGTTGGGGGCAGGATGAAGTTCTCTTTGGCACCCCCTGTGGTCGAGGCAAGCTGAGAAGCTGGGTGTGGCGTATGGCAAAATCCCTCTTCAAACACACACACACACACACACATACAGACACATACACACATAATCACACATACACACACACACACACACACACACACACACACACACACACACACACACACACACACACACACTCAAGCCACCCTGCCCTTGATGGCTGTGTAGCATTGGCTGGGAGTAGTATGAACCCACCAGACTCTTTACACTCAGTTACAAACATAGTCCCAGTGTTCACTAATGACCTCCAGTGCACGACCCCCCAAAGTTAACGACCCCTGTGCTCAATGCTACCCTCCAACTGAGTCAGGGCGAAAAGCACTTCTCAAACTACTCTTATCGGCTTATTGACTAAATGCCTCCTGCGGGAGACCCTGTTTCACACACACACACACACACACACACACACACACACACACAAACACACACACACCCAAACTTTTCAACGGAAAGAACAACTCTCTTCGTCTAAATCCATACTATTGAGCCCCGCCACTTCATCGAGCCATGGGTGGGCGAGGTTTACGTCACCCAATCCATCCAAGCAAGAGGTGAGCTCATCTAGCTCCCATTCTGTTCTGCCGTGTTGAACAGCTTGGTATCAGATGATACTCCATTGCAATCTATTGGAATGAATCTCTACTTGAGCTTGTGTCAGATATTGTATTGTGCTCCTTGTTTCGTTATTGTATTGTGTTAGCCGGGTGACGCTGTGGATTGACAGCCAAGTTTATCCCAGATGCCTTCGAGGCTGACTGATGGATGTTGATGCCCACGGGCGAGGGGCCTGGGAAGGTCATAAGAAGGTCATAAGGAAGGGGCCGCCTGTTTCTCATTCTGCGCAGGCACTTAAACGCTCGATTACCATCTGTGTTGATGTGATCACTTCACCACTTGTAGACTATAGGGTCTACCCCGCTCTGAGTGAGACATGGGAATGTGTGCACAAAAAACACACTGAGTACGGTTGCATGCACCCAAATAATATGATGATTGTGGATAGTCAGATTAATATACAATCGTTCGTTTAACGGTTTACGTGCTTTGCTAGAAGAACGATTTTCCGAATAATCCTGTTTACATGGACACATCTGAAATCAGGCTAAATCTAAATAAACTTCCTACCGCTAGCGACCATGTTATTTTTTTTCGGACATATAATGTTTGTATGTGAAAACAAATTTCTAAGCTGCGTACTTTCAGTTTTGTCCGAACTCACTTCACGTAAGTGGGAGGCTTCCGCTACCGTTGCCAGTACAGATCAAATACACCACTGGAACGCTGATTGAGCTGTTTACAAGTCCTAATAATAATTTGACCTAACACTTGATTAAGATAAGCAGAATAAGGTGTTTACATGGCTGTTGCCATACTCGGCCTACTGACATAATCAGTTTAATATCAAATGATTAGTGTCCGTGCAGACATCTTCTATACCTTCGAACCAGAAGCAATAGCTGGTGGAGAGTACGTACCCAGTGGTTATTATGTTCAATTCTTTTATTTATTAGTATCAGACCATAGACATTTTTTTGTTCACTTTCAGCTCTACATCTAAACTGTCTAGGCTTAGAGCCAACGAGAGTTGCGGGTTTGCTCAGCTCAGACCATAGTTTTTTTTTTTTTTTCTTCCCCTGAAGCCAGCAGAATTCTCCTCTGCTTTCTCACACAGGAGTTATTGGACAGTGGTACTTTTCAAAGGAAGTGCATCGCCGTGGGTCCACGTTCAGAGGTACTTTTCGAAG
This sequence comes from Coregonus clupeaformis, assembly GCF_020615455.1. Lineage (NCBI taxonomy): Eukaryota > Metazoa > Chordata > Actinopteri > Salmoniformes > Salmonidae > Coregonus > Coregonus clupeaformis. Next base: position 405,602 of record NW_025533649.1, read on the forward strand.
GAAGTGCATCGCCGTGGGTCCACGTTAAGAGGTACTTTTCAAAGGAAGTGCGTCGCCGTGGGTCCACGTTCAGAGGTACTTTTCGAAGGAAGTGCATCGCCGTGGGTCCACGTTCAGAGGTACTTTTCAAAGGAAGTCCACCGCCGTGGGTCCACGTTCAGTGGTACTACTCAGGAGTATTAGCTCTTGTCAGGAGGGCGTCAGTTTCCGTTCGCTGATATGTTTTTTGTTATATCAAAAGCACACTGTGTTGCTGTTGTCTTTTGACCTTAGACATGCACAGTGGGATTATCGGTATCTACGGCTTGTGAGTCCAGCCCGTTCTGAGTCAGTGGATGAACTACAGTATATGGTATTGTGACATACACATCTTTAGAAACAAATATTGACACATACACTTTTTTTACACTACTGACCCAAGCTGAGCTGGCCCATGCTGAGCTGGCCCAAGCTGAGCTGACCCAAGCTGAGCTGGCCAAAGCTGAGCTGACCCAAGCTGAGCTGGCCCAAGCTGAGCTGGCCAAAGCTGAGCTGACCCAAGCTGAGCTGGCCAAAGCTGAGCTGACCCAAGCTGAGCTGGCCCAAGCTGAGCTGACCCAAGCTGAGCTGACCCAAGCTGAGCTGGCCCAAGCTGAGCTGACCCAAGCTGAGCTGGCCCAAGCTGAGCTGACCCAAGCTGAGCTGACCCAAGCTGAGCTGGCCCAAGCTGAGCTGGCCCAAGCTGAGCTGACCCAAGCTGAGCTGATCCAAGCTGAGCTGACCCAAGCTGAGCTGACCCAAGCTGAGCTGACCCAAGCTGAGCTGGCCCAAGCTGAGCTGGCCCAAGCTGAGCTGGCCCAAGCTAAGCTGACCCAAGCTGAGCTGACCCAAGCTGAGCTGACCCAAGCTGAGCTGACCCAAGCTGAGCTGTACCACGCTGGCTTGGTTAAGCATCCACTATAGTTGCAGAAAATGAAAATGTGAACGTACAATATCTGAGCCTGCACAGTATAGCTCAGGCTGGCATGAAAAAGGAGTCGAAGGGTTAAGTCCCCTCATAACAGTGCAACAGCTTCATTATTTTGTAATTAACAGATATACATGAAAACAGTCAATTAATTTGACACTCCATTATGAACTGTCATCAGAAATCAAATAATTAGCAGCTGCTTAATGTGTATTGAGAGTGTATTTAATTTAATTTACTAATTAACTGCAAGTCTTCTGAAATAAGATCTCTACCGCTAATAAGTTAAGTCTTATGACTTAATCAAACTGCTCAATTGACTTGTATCCACAACTTCAATGTCTTTCCCTCATTATTTATCTGAGTGTGTGTGAGCCATGCACAGCCAAAATAGCAACTCCTATCGACTTCGAAACGTTTTAAGGCCTTACACTACTTCTACAATGCTAGAAAAAGGGTTCAAAAAAGGGTTATTAGGCTGTCTTCAAAGGTTCCAGCTACCCAAAATGGTTCTTCAACAGATTCCCCTATAAGGAAAGGTTCTAGGTCAAACCTTTTGTCTTCTTCTAACAGTGTACAAGTAACAGCATATCATGAGAGGAAGTAATTCTCAGAGCTTGCCTCACAGTAATTGCAAGCAAGATGTCCCTTCACAGGACTGTGTGAGCAGAGGATATTGTTTACAGCTAATTGCTTGTAGGTCCCTCACTTTATGGAGGAACCATCATGAAGGAACCATTAGGAGTAACCATCACGGAGGAACCATTAGGAGGAACCATTAGCAGGAACCATTAAGAGGAACCATTAGGAGGAACCATCATGGAGGAACCATTAGCAGGAACCATCATGGAGGAACCATTAGCAGGAACCATCATGGAGGAACCATTAGGAGGAACCATTAGCAGGAACCATCATGGAGGAACCATTAGGAGGAACCATCACGGAGGAACCATTAGGAGGAACCATCACGGTGGAACCATTAGGAGGAACCATTAGCAGGAACCATCATGGAGGAACCATTAGGAGGAACCATCACGGAGGAACCATTAGGAGGAACCATTAGCAGGAACCATCATGGAGGAACCATTAGGAGGAACCATCACGGAGGAACCATTAGGAGGAACCATCACGGTGGAACCATTAGCAGGAACCATCACGGAGGAACCATTAGGAGGAACCATCATGGAGGAACCATTAGGAGGAACCATCACGGAGGAACCATCATGGAGGAACCATTAGCAGGAACCATCATGGAGGAACCATCATGGAGGAACCATTAGCAGGAACCATCATGGAGGAACCATTAGGAGGAACCATCACGGAGGAACCATCATGGAGGAACCATTAGCAGGAACCATCATGGAGGAACCATCATGGAGGAACCATTAGCAGGAACCATCATGGAGGAACCATTAGGAGGAACCATCACGGAGGAACCATTAGGAGTAACCATCACGGAGGAACCATCATGGAGGAACCATTAGCAGGAACCATCACGGTGGAACCATTAGCAGGAACCATCATGGAGGAACCATTAGGAGTAACCATCACGGTGGAACCATTAGGAGGAACCATCATGAAGGAACCATTAGCAGGAACCATTAGGAGGAACCATTAGGAGGAACCATCATGGAGGAACCATTAGGAGGAACCATCATGGAGGAACCATTAGGAGTAACCATCATGGAGGAACCATTAGGAGTAACCATCATGGAGGAACCATTAGGAGGAACCATTAGGAGGAACCATCATGGAGGAACCATCATGGAGGAACATCAGATTAAATTAAAGCCATTAGATGATTACAGCACCAGAGATGATATGGGGACAGGCTGACAAAATCACTAATACACAATCGTTATGGCTGGGCTTACTTTGTCTTCATAGACTCATACACAAAATGACTCATACACAAGGTCCTCTAGCATCTAGCGCCAACAAGATCTCACGGTCTGACTTAAATATTCAATGTTTGAATATTCAGACTATCCAAATAAAGTGTGACCAAATTCTGCCACTGGCGGCCGCTCCTGTCGATCAATTGAAAATTGCATGCATTCACAAGGCATCTCCCGACGTCTTTGGAATGTGTTCCCTTTTATTGTTTCATCATTTGAACACTAAACTCCGTATCTGTGGTTATGGACAATGTCGAACCACCAAGCATTTCTCACAGGCAACACCATTTTAATTACGTTTTACAGGATGTCCAAAGCCTATCATCATGAACACAGTCGAAGTGGAACAATATCAAAGGACTGTTTTCAGCCAGAATCCCAGATGACTTGGTGGATTTGGGTGCCTCTCTAGGGAAGCAAAGGGGACCCGATTTCTTTAGGCATGTCACGGTTTCGGCCGAGGCTGCTCCTCCTCCTGGTTCGGGCAGGCTTCGGCGGTCGTCGTCCCCGGAGTACTAGCTGCCACCGATCTATGTTTCATGTTCGTTTGGTTTTGTCTTGATGTTGTACACCTGTGTCTTGTTAGTCCTCGTTAGTGTCCTATTTTTGTTCTAGTTGGTTTGTGTTAGACCGTTGACTGTCACGTTATCGTTTTTGTTGTTTTTGTCGTTTATCACTAATAAAGAGTATGTTTGTCTGCAACGCTGCGCCTTGGTCCTCATCTCTTACCGACGATCGTGACAAGGCAGAATTACTGGGGACCCCATTTTTTCCCTGCAATCATTTCTTGTGACAGTACCCCACCCCACCCCAGATATAATGACGTAACATAAAATCAGTACATTTCGATTTGACATGAATAAATAACCTTAAATTCATTAAATGTTAAAATCTCAACAAAATAAAAAGAAACCAATAAATACATTTACTCAATATATACACTACCAGTCAAAAGTTTGGACACACTTACTCACTCAACGGTTTTTCTTTATTTTTTACTATTTTTTACATTGTACAATAGTAGTGAAGACATCAAAACTATGAAATAACACATATGGAATCATGTGGTAACCAAAAAAGTGTTAAAACAAATTCTTCAAAGTAGCCGCCCTTTGACTTCATGACAGCTTTGCACACTCTTGGCATTTTCTCAACCAGCTTCATGAGGTAGTCGCCTGGAATTAGCAGGTGTGCCTTCTTGAAAGTTAATTTAGTGGAACGCCTTTCCTTCTTAATGCATTCCAATCAGTTGTGTTGTGACAAGGTAGGGGTGGTATACAGAAGATAGCCCTATTTGGTAAAAGATCAAGTACATATAAGCAAAGAGAAACGACAGTCCATCATTACTTTAAGACATGAAGGTCAGTCAATACGAAACATTTCAAGAACTTTGAAAGTTTCTTCAAGTGCAGTCGCAAAAACCATCTGTCACGAGTTGCTAAGCCAGAACCCAGAAGCAGACCAGGACAAGGTAAGTTGAAACGAAGGTGAGTGTTTATTTACAAATTCGAGAGTGATGCTGAATAATCCAGGGAACAGAGCGGGCGGCGTTGATTAGTTGTTGGGGGTGCAGTGGTTGATCCCATCCTGGGTCGGCAGCCGCCGACCACCAGGCAGAGGTTGGATGAAGGTTCCGGACGGGTGACTGCAGATGGAACAAAACGGGGGTAAGTAAGCAACAAACCAACAAGGTGCAAAAACAACAAAACTAACGCTAGGCTCTAAGACTGATACTCTGGTAAACCTACTGTTCATGGCTAACGATCCGGCAGGGAATGGATGTTAGGCCAGAGCCTAAGAAGGGTGATGATCAGGACCAGGTGTGCAGATTGCTGATGGGATGCAGGTGCGGAAATCAAGAGAGCTCCCCGGAGCGTTCCCGAACCCTCGGGAAACTGGAGATCACGAACAGAAAAACTAGTCCACAGACAGGACCCGACTCAGACTGCCGGGATCGTTACACCATCAAGCGCTATGATGAAACTGGCTCTCATGAGGACCACCACACGAATGGAAGACCCAGAGTTACCTCTGCTGCAGAGGATAAGTAAATTAGAGTTACCAGCCTCAAAAAATACTGCCCAAAGAAATGCTTCTCGGAGTTCAAATCACAGACATATCTCAACATCAACTGTTCAGAGGGGACTGTGTGAATCAGGCCTTCATGGTCGAATTGCTGCAAAGAAACCACTACTAAAGGACATCAATAAGAAGAGTAGACTTGCTTGGGCCAAGAAACACGAGCAATGGACATTAGACTGGTGGAAATTTGTCATTTGGTCTGGAGTCCAAATGTGAGAATTTTGGTTCCAACCGGCGTGTCTTTGTGAGACGTGGTGTGGGTGAACGGATGATCTCCGCATTTGTAGTTCCCACCGTAAAGCGTGGAGGAGAAGGTGTTATGGTGTGGGGATGCTTTGCTGGTGACACTGTCTGTGATTTATTTAGAATTCAAGGCACACTTAACCAGCATGGCTACCACAGCATTCTGCAGCGATACGCCATCCCATCTGGTTTGGGCTTAGTGGGACTATCATTTGTTTTTCAACAAGACAATGACCCAACACACCTCCAGGCTGTGTAAGGGCTATTTGACCAAGAAGGAGAGTGATGGAGTGCTGTATCAGATGACCTGGCCTCCACAATCACCCGACCTCAACCCAATTGAGATGGTTTGGGATGAGACGGACGGCAGAGTGAAGGAAAAGCAGCCAACCCTGTGCTCAGCATATGTGGGAACTCCTTCAAGAATGTTGGAAAAGCATTCCAGGTGCTAGCTGGTTGAGAGAATGCCAAGATTGTGCAAATCTGTCATCAAGTGTGGCTATTTGAAGAATCTCAAATATAAAATATATTTTGATTTGTTTAACACTTTTTGGTTACTACATGATTCCATATGTGTTATTTCATAGTTTTGATGTCTTCACTAGTAAAAAATATAGAAAAACTCTTGAATGAGTAGCTGTGTCCAAACTTTTGACTGGTAATGTATATTTTTTCTAATTATCTTTGTCAAAAACATTTGCATATTGTCTCATACGATAATCTTTAATCTAATTATTTTGTTCCTGAAATAAATACTGCAGTTCCCCCGACTTTCAGTGCTCTAGGGCAATTCAGGCGGATCTTAGATGGCCTTTTTACTGAAGAATCTATTTCATATTTGCATTTTGTGTTTTGTTTGCTTTTCACGTATAGTGTAATTGATGTGGATACAGTATAGTTACGTATAGTGTAGTTGTTGTTTATTGATGTTTATTGATGTGTTGGGCACATCGTCATTGTAAATAATAATTTTTCTCCGCTGATTTACCTGTACAAATAAAGGCTAAAAAAGTATTTCACCTCCAATGATTTTCAGAGTCTTCTATTTCGGTCTATTTTGAATTCCATTATTACGACTATTACCGACCTAGAAGAGAGAATTGCAGGCACTTGAAAATGTTTCCATGTTTTCAATTCATCCCCCTTCTATCACCACAGACAATGTCTCTCTTTCTCTCTTTCCATCTATCCTCTCATTCAGACTGTCCCGCTAATGGAAACATGGAAAGCAAATTGTACAAACACCACTTCCTGCCTTGAGGGCTACATGATTCACTTCCAGCATTTTCAGTTTTTTACCCCCTCTGTCTTTCTAAGATGATCATCCGGCATGTCAATGTTTTAAAGTGTATCCTCATAGTCCCAAACATTCAACATTGGGCCCCCAAAAAACATATTGGCTTAATTTAGAAAAGCGGAAAAGTAGAAACTGAATTCTCTCTGACTGCCAGTGGCTAAGTGATTTCTCTCTGACCACCAGTGGTTAAGTGATTTCTCTCTGACTGCCAGTGGCTAAGTGATTTCTCTCTTACAGCCAGTGGTTAAGTGATTTCTAAGTAACCTCTCCCTCAACGTCAACAAAACTAATGAGCTGATTGTGGACTTCAGGAAACAGCAGAGGGAGCACGCCCCTATCCACATCGACTTGACTGCAGTGGAGAAGGTGGAAAGCTTCAAGTTCCTCGGCGTACACATCACTGACGATCTGAAATGGTCCACCCACATAGACAGTGTGGTGAAGAAGGCGCAACAGTGCCTCTTCAACCTCAGTAGACTGAAGAAATTCGGCTTGGCACCTAAAACCCTCACAAACGTTTACAGATGCACAATTGAGAGCATCCTGTCGGGCTGTATCAACGCCTGGTACGGCAACTGAACAGCCAACAACCACAGGGCTCCAGAGGGTGGTGCGGTCTGCCCAACGCATCACTGGGGAGGAGGAGGGGATGGAGGGAGGAGGGGATGGAGGAGGAGGAGGGGATGGAGGGAGGAGGAGGGGATGGAGGGAGAAGGAGGGATGGAGGGAGGAGGGGATGGAGGAGGATGAGGAGGAGGGGATGGAGGAGGATGGGTTGGAGGAGGAGGAGGGATGGAGGAGGAGGAGGGGATGGAGGGATGAGGAGGGGATGGAGGAGGAGGAGGGGATGGAGGAGGAGGAGGTGGAGTGAGGAGGGGATGGAGGAGGAGGAAGGGAAGGAGGGAGGAGGAGGGGGATGGAGGGATGAGGAGGGGATGGAGGGATGAGGAGGGGATGGAGGAGGAGGGGATGGAGGAGGATGAGGAGGAGGGGATGGAGGAGGATGGGTTGGGGAGGAGGAGGGATGGAGGAGGAGGAGGGGATGGAGGGATGAGGAGGGGATGGAGGAGGAGGAGGGGATGGAGGAGGAGGAGGTGGAGTGAGGAGGGGATGGAGGAGGAGGAAGGGAAGGAGGGAGGAGGAGGGGATGGAGGGATGAGGAGGGGGATGGAGGGATGAGGAGGGGATGGAGGAAGAGGGGATGGAGGAGGAGGAGGAGGAGGAGGAGGAGGAGGAGGAGGGGGATGGAGGGAGGAGGAGATGGAGGAGCAGGGGATGGAGGAGGAGGAGGGGATGGAGGAGGAGGAGGGATGGAGGGAGGAGGAGGGGATGGAGGGAGGAGGAGGGGATGGAGTAGGGGATGATGAGGAGTGGATGGAGGGTGGAGGGGATGGATGATGAGGAGGAGTGGATGGAGGGAGGAGGGGATGGAGGAGGAGGAGGAGGGGATGGAGGGAGGAGGAGATGGAGGAGGAGGAGGGATGGAGGGAGGGAAGAGAGAGAGACGGAGAGAGAGAGAGAGAGAGAGAGAGAGAGAGAGAGAGAGAGAGAGAGAGAGAGAGAGAGAGAGAGAGAGAGAGAGAGAGAGAGAGAGAGAGAGAGAGAGAGAGAGAGACAGAGAGACAGAGAGACAGAGAGACAGAGAAACAGAGGGAGAGGGACATAGTCAATGGTAGGCTTCGAGGGGACTCCTATGGTAGCTCATCTCCTGGCAGTAGTACTGTAGACTACTTTATCAATGACCTCAACCCAGAGTCTCTGAGAGCGTTCACAGTCAGCCCACTGACACTCATATCAGACCACAACAAAATCACAGTCTACTTGAACAGAACAATACTCAATCATGAAGCATCAAAGGGAAGTAGTGTCAAAACCTACCAAAAAACAATTAGGCAACAACAAATTCAATCCCTTTTAGACAACTTCCTGGACAAAATGTTCCACTGTAATAGCGAAGGTGTAAACTTGCCAGTATAAAACTTAAACAGTATATTTGACCTCTCAGCTTCCCTATCAAATCAAAAAAATCTCTAACAGAAAACCGAAGAAAAGTAACAACAGTTACAAATGGTTTGATGAAGAATGCAAAAAACCTAAGAAAGAAATTGAGAAACCTATCCAACCTAAAACATAGAGACCCAGAAAACCTGAGCCTACGCCTTCACTATGGTGAATCACTAAAACAATACAGAAATACACTACGGAAAAAGAAGGAACAGCATGTCAGAAATAATCTCAATGTAATTGAAGAATCCATAGACTCTAACCACTTCTGGGAAAATTGGAAAACACTAAACAAACAACAACACGAAGAGCTATCTATCCAAAATGGAGATGTATGGGTAAACCACTTCTCCAATCTTTTTGGCCCTATAACAAAGAACAAACAGCAAAAAAATATACATGATCAAATACGAATCTTAGAATAAACTATTAAAGACTACCAGGACCCACTGGATTCTCCAATGACATTGACTGAACTACAGGACAAAATACAAACCCTCCAACCCAAAAAGGCCTGTGGTGTTGATTGTATCCTGAATGAAATGATAAAATATACAGACCACAAATTCCAATTGGCTATACTTAAACTCGTTAACATCATCCTTAGCTCTGGCATCTTCCCCAATATTTGGAACCAAGGACTGATCACCCCAATCCACAAAGGTGGAGACACATTTGACAACAATAACTACCGTGGGATATGCATCAACAGCAACCTTGGGGAAATCCTCTGCATTATCATTAACAGCAGACTAGTTAATTTCCTCAGTGAAAACAATGTACTGAGCAAATGTCAAATTGACTTTTTACCAAACTACCGTATGACAGACCACGTATTCACCCTGCACACCCTAACTGACAAACAAACAAACCAAACAAAGGCAACGTTATCTCATGCTTTGTTGATTTCAAAAAAGCTTTTGACTCAATTTGGCATGAGGGTCTGCTGTACAAATTGATGGAAAGTGGTTTTGGGGGAAAAAACATATTACATTATGAAATCCATGTACACAAACAAAAAGTGTGCGGTTAAAATTGCCAAAAAACACACACATTTCTTTCCACAGGGCCGTGGGGTGAGACAGGGATGCAGTTTAAGCCCCACCCTCTTCAACATATAAATATCAACGAATTGGCGAGGGCACTAGAACAGTCTGCAGCACCCGGCCTCACCCTACTAGAATCTGAAGTCAAATGTCTACTGTTTGCTGATGATCTGGTGCTTCTGTCCCCAACCAAGGAGGGCCTACAGCAGCACCTAGATCTTCTGCACAGATTCTGTCAGACCTGGGCCCTGACAGTAAATCTCAGTAAGACAAAAATAATGGTGTTCCAAAAAAGGTCCAGTTGCCAGGACCACAAATACAAATTCCATCTAGACTCTGTTGCCCTAGAGCACACAAAAAACGATACATACCTTGGCCTAAACATCAGCGCCACAGGTAACTTCCACAAAGCTGTGAACGATCTGAGAGACAAGGCAAGAAGGGCATTCTATGCCATCAAAAGGAACATAAAATTTGACATACCAATTAGGATCTGGCTAAAAATACTTGAATCAGTTATAGAACCCATTTGTGGTTCTATGCCCTTTATGGTTGTGAGGTCTGGGGTCCGCTCACCAACCAAGAATTCACAAAATGGGACAAACACCAAATTGAGACTCTGCATGCAGAATTTTGCAAAAAATATCCTCAGTGTACAACGAAAAACACCAAATAATGCATGCAGAGCAGAATTAGACCGATACCCGCTAATTATCAAAATCCAGAAAAGAGACGTTCAATTCTATAACCACTTCAAAGGAAGATATTCCCAAACCTTCCATAACAAAGCCATCACCTACAGAGAGATGAACTTAGAGAAGAGTCCCCTAAGTAAGCTGGTCCTGTGGCTCTGTTCACAAACACAAACAGACCCCACAGAGCCCCAGGACAACAACAACAACACAATTAGACCCAACCAAATCATGAGAAAACAAAAAGAGAATTACTTGACACATTGGAAAGAAATAACAAAAAAACAGACCAAACTAGAATGCTATTTGGCCCTAAACAGAGAGTACACAGTGGCAGAATACCTGACCACTGTGACTGACCCAAACTTAAAGAAAGCTTTGACTATGTACAGACTCAGTGAGCATAGCCTTGCCACTGAGAAAGGCCGCCATAGGCAGACCTGGCTCTCAAGAGAAGACAGGCTATGTGCACACTGCCCACAAAATGAAGTGGAAACTGAGCTGCACTTCCTAACCTCCTGCCAAATATATGACCATATTAGAGACACATATTTCCCTCAGATTACAGAGATCCACAAAGAATTTGAAAACAAGCCCAATTTTGATACATTCCCTTATCTACTGGGTGAAAAACCACAGTGTGCCATCACAGCAGCAATATTTGTGACCTGCTGCCACAAGAAAAGGGCAACCAGTGAAGAACAAACACCATTGTAAATACAACCTATATTTATGTTGATTTATTTTCCCTTTAACTATTTGCACATTGTTACAACACTGTATATATACATAATATGACATTTGACATGTCTTTATTCTTTTGAAACTTCTGAGTGTAATGTTCACTGTTAATATTTATTGTTTATTTCACTTTTGTTTACTATCTACTTCACTTGCTTTGGCAATGTTAACATACGTTTCCCATGCCAATAAAGCTCTTAAATTGAAATTGAAATTGAATTGAGAGAGAGAGAGAGAGAGAGAGAGCGACAGAGAGAAACAGCGAGAGAGACAGAGAGAGAGGTAGAGACAGAGAGAGAGAGAGAGAGAGAGAGAGAGAGAGAGAGAGAGAGAGAGAGAGAGAGAGAGAGAGAGAGAGAGAGAGAGAGAGAGAGAGAGAGAGAGAGAGAGAGAGAGAGAGAGAGAGAGAGAGAGAGAGAGAGAGAGACAGAGAGAGAGAGAGAGAGAGAGAGAGAGGGAGAGAGAGAGAGAGAGAGAGAGAGAGAGAGAGAGAGAGAGAGAGAGAGAGAGAGAGAGAGAGAGAGAGAGAAAGCTTTATGACTGACTGCTGGCGTTTCCAAATGTCTTTCCAGATGTTCCCTGCGATGCGAGCTCTGCTCCACTGAGATGGGCTCCCGCTTTATTATTACAGATGTGGCGCTATTGACTCTAGCAGAGCGCTGATTTACAGACAGGCACACGGCAGACAGGCCAGCCGTGCTTCACAGGACCCCGAAACCCTCTTACAAGCCTGAAAAGAGGGAGCAGCAGGACAGGTAGCAGGATGGGCAGAAAATAAGGGATCACTGTGCCACGACAGAGTTAGCCGATTCAGCCTGTGAGGATTCCATATTTCTTTGAGAGGTTTTATGATAAACCAGAACACTCCACTCCCCCACTTTCTCTCCAAATTCCTCCCTCCCTCCCTGTCGCTGTTTCCTCTCAGCTCAAAGCAGTCTGTTGAAATGCACTGGCAGAAGACTAGAAGACAGTGCTTTAATCAATACCACCACAAGGCTGAGGAGATGAGGGGATGAGCCTTGGATGAGCTGCGTTTCACCTTGAGAGCAGATTGTCTCCCAAAACACAGTGACTCTGAAAGGAAGGAACAGGAAGACAAAACATAGTGACTCTGCAAGGAGGGAACAGGAAGACAAAACACCTGTGGATCTGCAAGGAAGGAACAGAAAGACAAAACACAGTGACTCTGCAAGGAAGGAACAGGAAGACAAAACACAGTGACTGCAATGAAGGAACAGGAAGACAAAACACAGTGACTCTGCAAGGACTGAACAGGAAGACAAAACACAGTGACTCTGCAAGGGGGGAACAGGAAGACAAAACACAGTGACTGCAAGGAAGGAACAGGAAGACAAAACACAGTGACTCTGCAAGGACGGAACAGGAAGACAAAACACAGTGACTCTGCAAGGGGGGAACAGGAAGACAAAACACAGTGAATCTGCAAGGAAGGAACAGGAAGACAAAACACAGTGACTCTGCAAGGACGGAACAGGAAGACAAAACACAATGACTCTGCAAGGAAGGAACAGGAAGACAAAACCCAGTGACTCTGCAAGGAAGGAACAGGAAGACAAAACATACTGACTCTGCAAGGAAGGAACAGGAAGACAAAACACAGTGACTCTGCAAGGAAGGAACAGGAAGACAAAACACAGTGACTCTGCAAGGAAGGAACAGGAAGACAAAAACACAGTGACTCTGCAAGGAAGGAACAGGAAGACAAAACGCAGTGACTCTGCAAGGAAGGAACAGGACGACAAAACACACATGGCTCGGGGACAGGAACTAGAGCCAGAATTGGTTGCCACGGCACCGTAGTCTCCCAGAGTGGGAACTTAGCATGAATACTGTATCTTTGAGGCTTAGTGTGACAAGGCCTGGACCATGACACAATGAGACAACGGCTTCAACCATGATCCTTTCTTCCTCTCTTCTCCCGAGTTGTTTTGTGTGTGTGTGTGTGTGTTTATGTGTGTGTGTCCCTGTTCGTGCCAACGACCGTATGCATGTATGTATGTATGTGTGTTTGTGTGTTTGTGTGTGTGTGTGTGTGTGTGTGTTTGTGTGACATTACTGATGTGAATATGAATTTCGTTTGGTTAATTTAACGAGTGGCCTCATCCTTCAGATGGGATTTGTACAACCCGAGCTTTTAGGAAGTCCCTTAGTGCATCAAACTGTGACATTAAGAGCACAAAGCCATTTTTGCCCAATGACAGATAAAACTACCTCCACACAGTGCAGCACTACCATGCTCAGTTTGAGCTGAGCAAATTACCCACTGGGTACAAATTGGTTAAATCAATGTTGTTTCAACGTAATTTGTAAACGTATTGTGAGGTTTTAAATCTATGTGGAAAATGTCATCATGGTAACCAATTGTCAACATAGACAAACCTTGTATAAAATGTGTTGAATTTGTAGCTTTGAAACAACTTCAGATCTTCAAACGTTATATATAATATCAGGAATAAAACACAATGGGCTGGGCAGCACCTCCTACTGGAGAGTTGGTCTATCTACAGCTAACCAAGCCCAGCTTAGCTTTGATATTTGTCACTGACTACCACCAATGTGCTGTTGTGAGAATTATTTTTGAGAGATCTCTTAATAACTAAATAGATTCACTGTTGCTATCGAAGCCATTCCAAAGGGTTGGTTTAAGAGAGAAAATGTTATGTAACCATACTTTATAAGTCATATATCATCAATGATACAATTTAAGCCTATATATAGCATTTGCGAAATCATCCAACAGCTATTGTTTCAATTCAACCCAGGGTTCAACTAAAAATAGACAATACATATAGACGTAGGGTTTCAAGCTTTGGTTGATTTCAAATGTAATTTTCAAGTTTATAATTAACATGTTGGATTCACGTCTCCATCTCAACCTCAAGTCTCAGTTAAAGAATAGCACTACATCAAATTAAACTTTATTTAAAGTGCAACTAAAGCTTGATTTGATTTGATCTAGTTCTATTCTTTAACAGGTCTAAACTAAGATGTTTAATTTAGATGTGAATCCAACATACTGTATCAATTATTAATTTGTAGACAAACTAGATATTGAATTGTGTGTGGTTATCAATTCAACCAAATATCAACATTTGAAGGAGATGCATCTTCTGCTTGGATAGTTCCATCTTTGCCACTGACTTAGTCTTGCTTTAATTCCAGTCTGTCTACATATAAATAATTGATTTGTTGGATTCATGTTTCCATCTCAATCAAAAATCGAAGTTAAGGAATATGACTAAATCAATTCAAACCTTTAAATGCACTTTAAATACAGTTTTATTTGATTTGATTTAGATGGAACTATCCAAGCAGAAGATACATCTCCTTCAAATGTTGATATTTGGTTGCGTTGACAACCACACACAATTCAATATCACTTTTGCAATTATCTTGTCGACAATTTAACAAATTATATGCTGTCTCCAACTAAACCAAAAATACAAGTTAAACAATAGGATTAAGCCACTGGCTCAGATAAAACTATCCAAGCATTAGATGTTGATATTTGGTTGTGTTGACAACCAAACACAATTCAATATTACTTTTGTAATACAGAAATAGCCTAAAGTTAAGGCTATTTTACAAACAAATTAACAGTATTTATTAAACCTTAAAATGAGTAACACATCCATGGGCACGTTGAGGTTAGTGTACATGTCATTTTATATATTCATAGAAAGTGTTCACGTTCAAGGTCGCAGCTCTGTGGAGATCTTCACAATTGCTATAATAATCTGTGCAGAATCTGCAATCCAGCTTGATCCAGGTAATTTGGTTGTGCTATTAGATGACGTACAATGATAACACATTAAGTTGTTGTATAAAATACGAAACGTCTGACATCGTATTCCCATTTGAACCTTGTGCAGTGAGGACACATTTAGATGACAAAAAAATAAAACAAATAATAATAATCAGACATTGTTTTTCCATTGGAATTTGGTTTTGCTTTTAGATAAGTGGTGTGTCTCTTTGTTAACATCAGCTGGGCTGTGATCTCTAATGTTGAGGAAGTCGGGAGCTTTTGCTTGCCTGAGTTAGAATACCTCGTGACTCTTTACTAAGAGTGGGGTTTTCGTCTATATGTTTTCGTAGCTGTCTTTTTTAACCACCACAAAACCGATGCTGGCACTAAGACCGCACCCAACGATCTGTATAGGGCCATAAGCGAATAACAACATGCTCATCCAAAATATGTACTAAATAAACTAAAGTAAGTCGCTCTGGATAAAAGCGTCTGCTAAAATGTAAAATGTATAGCTATGTCTGATCAGCCTACAGTCACTTCCCTCCTGCATAACTCTGATCAGGCTACAGTCCGTATCAATTCAGGACTGGAGGGTCAAGCATGATCCTTTCCTTTAATCAGTGGCCTGGTACACCAGGTGAGTGGATTCCCTGGTCAATCAAAGATGTTAGTTCATAAATAAAGAACCAGGTAGAAACTAACATCAGGGTCATGTTTATAAGGGCACACAACATAAAAAAAGTCCAGGTAGTCCCTTCCTCATTCAGTCCATATTCTTCAGTTTGTGTCCTTACGATCACGGCACTTGAATAGCCCTGCTGTAGAGAGCAGGCTCCTATATATCTAAATAATGTCCTCCATCTCTGAATCAGACTGTGGTAATGGAGAGGTCCTCTGGGACGTTCCTTCCTCCTACTCATCTCTCTCTCTCTCTCTCTCTCTCTCTCTCTCTCTCTCTCTCTCTCTCTCTCTCTCTCTCTGCTCTCTCTCTCTCTCTCTCTCTCCCTCTCTCTCTATCAGACCCCGGGGCTCCTCCTAATCGCCCTCATCTGCTGATTGGGATTTTTATTAGTCAACTCCCCACAGCCCCTCCTGATCTCCGCCGGGTCACTGCCTTCTGACGACACCGTTTTCTCCTCCTCCTTCTCCTTGAATGGGATGACAGGACTCCTGAACAGCTAATCATGGCTAACCGGACTATTTGCACCCTCACCCCATCTTTTTACGCTGCTGCTACTCTGTTAATTATTTATGCATAGTCACTTTAACTCTACCCACACATATTATCTCAACTACCTCAACTAGCCAGTACCCCCGCACATTGACTCTGCACCGGTACCCCCCTGTATATATAGCCTCCCTACTGTTATTTTATTTTACTTCTGCTCTTTTTTTCTCAACGCTTTTTTGTTGTTGTTGTTTTATTTTACTTTTTTTATTAAGAAATAAATGCATTGTTGGTTAAGGGCTGTAAGTAAGCATTTCACGGTAATGTCTACACCTGTTGTATTCGGCACATGTGGCAAATAACATTTGATTTGATTTGACACGAGGAGCCCATTTTAGGAAAGCCTCAGCCTCACGTCTTTCGAACCACCTTGAGTCAGAGGCGCGACGATTTAACTCGTGGCGGGTTTACGATTGACTCAAGAAGGGGTGACGGCTGAAGGTGTCCTAATACGGACACCGTAGTGGTTTATTTATCTGTGGGCCAACCTTGCGAGACCACCACCTGGAAGCGGTTGGACATATCCTGTAAAGAGAGAGGGGAGGCATGCTCTTCCATCTTCCATGCTGGATTAGAGATGGGGGGATAGTTTGGGAGGATAAGAGAACGGTAGGTAGACGGGTGAAATAGAATATAATGATTTTATACAAAGAAGTCAAGTAAGACATTATACAGTCTCAAGAGGAAAGAACGGGTTCAGCAATGAAAGAGAGGGAGAATCTCAACAATAGGAAATAGTGAATTCAACCATATCCACGGTGAATTATAGAGAGCTGTCTTGTGCCTACTTTCAAAGTGTGAAAAAAAAAAAACCTTGCTGGAGCTTAACATTACCAGGCTTATGACACGTCCTTGGATGTTGACTAACCATCTATAACTCAATATTTACTGGGGGTGGGGGGGAGTTTAGGATGTGGTTTTGGCCACAGTCTGACAAATCCTGTGTAGATATTACAGGTTGCTTCTAAGACGTGTAATAGCACAGGGGGTTGGAGGTTGGGACAGATTATTATATTTCACCCACCATGACCTTCCCATGACCTTGTCCAAATGAAGGCCTGACCCTCCCTCCTCCCCCGAGCTCCACTCCGCTCCCCTACCCCGGCACGCTCCAAAAACTGGAACAGATTAGTCCCTGTGCGCTCTTCCTGGCCCTGATTGCTTCTACATCCAGATAGGCTTTCAAGTGGTCTCCTGTGTGTGCACTGCCTCGTGGGATACGCCCCGACGCACCACACATGGGGACTATTACCAGAACCGATGCAGGCCTATGCATATAGGCCCCTATGGATTGGAGAGACGTGCCCAGGCCTCATCTACTCATCCACAACCCGCCATTACAGCACATCAACAGTGATAGTTCTGTCTGCCACTGTGGAGTAGACCCTGGGTAAAACACAAACACACACACACACACTTAGTCACACATACTAAGTACTCACTTTTCGTCCCACAAACCTGCACACTTTGAATCACAAAGATGCATAGCAGCCATGAAATTTACTTGGACTGTATTTGAATAGAGCAAGCCCTGGTTTGCCAAATCATGTCAAAAGTGCAGGGAAAAAGTCTGTGTCTTGTAAACTCTGGATCCAAGCTCTGTTGTGATGCCTCATTCGTCAGCTAAACGTGGTTTAACAAAAGTGGTGACAGCGGATGACTGTGTTATAGCTAAGAGGAAATAGAATGAGGAGAGGAGAGGGAGAGTGGGGAAGATAACCTGCAGTTCAGCACTAGTCATGGCTTTACTCTCTCTCTCTCTCTCTCTCTCTCTCTCTCTCTCTCTCTCTCTCTCTCTCTCTCTCTCTCTCTCTCTCTCTCTCTCTCTCTCTCTCTCTCTCTCTCTCTCTCTCTCTCTCTCTCTCTCTCTCATCTGTGTGTGTGTTTTGTAAACAATAATTTCAATCATCCTCTCGAGGGGATATCAGACAAGAGCCTTTAAGTTCTTTATTCCTGAACAAGAGCTTTTCATCTTCCCTCTTCCCTCTTCCCTCTTCCCTCTTCCCTCTTCCCTCTTCCCTCTTCCATCTTCCCTCTTCCCACTTCCCTCTTCCCTCTTCCCTCTTCCCTCTTCCCTCTTCCCTCTTCCCTCTTCCCTCTTCCCTCTTCCCTCTTCCCTCTTCCATCTTCCATCTTCCATCTTCCATCTTCCCTCTTCCCTCTTCCCTCTTCAATCTTCCATCTTCCCTCTTCCCGCTTCCCTCTTCCCTCTTCCCTCTTCCCTCTTCCCTCTTCCATCTTCCCTCTTCCATCTTCCATCTTCCTCTTCCCTCTTCCCTCTTCCATCTTCCCTCTTCCCTCTTCCCTTTTCCCTTTTCCCTCTTCCCTCTTCCCTCTTCCATCTTCCATCTTCCCTCTTCCCTCTTCCCTCTTCCATCTTCCCTCTTCCCTCTTCCCTTTTCCCTCTTCCCTCTTCCCTCTTCCATCTTCCATCTTCCCTCTTCCCTCTTCCCTCTTCCATC
This sequence comes from Coregonus clupeaformis, assembly GCF_020615455.1. NCBI lineage: Eukaryota > Metazoa > Chordata > Actinopteri > Salmoniformes > Salmonidae > Coregonus > Coregonus clupeaformis. The sequence continues at coordinate 424,013 of NW_025533649.1, forward strand.
TTCCCTCTTCCCTCTTCCATCTTCCATCTTCCATCTTCCCTCTTCCATCTTCCATCTTCCCTCTTCCCTCTTCCCTCTTCCCTCTTCCCTCTTCCCTCTTCCATCTTCCCTCTTCCATCATCCCTCTTCCCTCTTCCCTCTTCCCTCTTCCATCTTCCATCTTCCATCTTCCCTATTCCCTCTTCCATCTTCCATCTTCCATCTTCCCTCTTCCCTCTTCCCTCTTCAATCTTCCATCTTCCCTCTTCCCGCTTCCCTCTTCCCTCTTCCCTCTTCCCTCTTCCCTCTTCCATCTTCCCTCTTCCATCTTCCATCTTCCCTCTTCCCTCTTCCCTCTTCCATCTTCCCTCTTCCCTCTTCCCTTTTCCCTTTTCCCTCTTCCCTCTTCCCTCTTCCATCTTCCATCTTCCCTCTTCCCTCTTCCCTCTTCCATCTTCCCTCTTCCCTCTTCCCTTTTCCCTCTTCCCTCTTCCCTCTTCCATCTTCCATCTTCCCTCTTCCCTCTTCCCTCTTCCATCTTCCCTCTTCCCTCTTCCATCTTCCATCTTCCATCTTCCCTCTTCCATCTTCCATCTTCCCTCTTCCCTCTTCCCTCTTCCCTCTTCCCTCTTCCCTCTTCCCTCTTCCATCTTCCCTCTTCCATCATCCCTCTTCCCTCTTCCCTCTTCCCTCTTCCATCTTCCATCTTCCCTCTTCCCTCTTCCATCTTCCATCTTCCATCTTCCCTCTTCCCTCTTCCCTCTTCCCTCTTCCCTCTTCCCTCTTCCCTCTTCCCTCTTCCCTCTTCCCTCTTCCCTCTTCCCTCTTCGCTCTTCCCTCTTCCCTCTTCCATTTTCCACCTTCCCTCTTCTCTCTTACCTCTTCCATCTTCCATCTTCCCTCTTCCCTCTTCCCTCTTCCATCTTCCATCTTCCCTCTTCCCTCTTCCCTCTTCCCTCTTCCCTCTTCCATCTTCCCTCTTCCCTCTTCCCTCTTCCCTCTTCCCTCTTCCATCTTCCCTCTTCCCTCTTCCATTTGCCCTCTTCCCTCTTCCCTCTTCCCTCTTCCCTCTTCCCTCTTCCATCTTCCATCTTCCCTCTTCCCTCTTCCCTCTTCCCTCTTCCATCTTCCCTCTTCCCTCTTCCCTCTTCCCTCTTCCCTCTTCCCTCTTCCCTCTTCCATCTTCCATCTTCCATCTTCCCTCTTCCATCTTCCCTCTTCCCTCTTCCCTCTTCCCTCTTCCCTCTTCCATCTTCCATCTTCCATCTTCCCTCTTCCATCTTCCCTCTTCCCTCTTCCCTCTTCCCTCTTCCCTCTTCCCTCTTCCCTCTTCCCTCTTCCATCTTCCCTCTTCCCTCTTCCCTCTTCCCTCTTCCCTCTTCCCTCTTCCCTCTTCCCTCTTCCCTCTTCCATTTTCTATCTTCCCTCTTCCCTCTTCCCTCTTCCCTCTTCCCTCTTCCATCTTCCATCTTCCATCTTCCCTCTTCCCTCTTCCCTCTTCCATCTTCCATCTTCCCTCTTCCCTCTTCCCCTCTTCCCTCTTCCCCTCTTCCATCTTCCCTCTTCCATCTTCCCTCTTCCCTCTTCCCTCTTCCATCTTCCCTCTTCCCTCTTCCCTCTTCCCTCTTCCCTCTTCCCCTCTTCCATCTTCCATCTTCCCTCTTCCCTCTTCCCTCTTCCATCTTCCCTCTTCCCTCTTCCTTTTCCCTCTTCCCTCTTCCCTCTTCCATCTTCCCTCTTCCCTCTTCCCTCTTCCATCTTCCCTCTTCCCTCTTCCATCTTCCATCTTCCATCTTCCCTCTTCCATCTTCCCTCTTCCCTCTTCTTCCTCTTCCCTCTTCCCTCTTCCCTCTTCCCTCTTCCATCTTCCCTCTTCCATCATCCCTCTTCCCTCTTCCCTCTTCCATCTTCCATCTTCCATCTTCCTCCATCTTCCATCTTCCATCTTCCTCTTCCATCTTCCCTCTTCCTCTTCTTCCCTCTTCATCCATCTTCCCTCTTCCTCTTCCCCTCTTCCATCTTCCCTCTTCCATCTTCCCTCTTCCCTCTTCCCTCTTCCATCTTCCCCTCTTCCCTTTCTTTCCCCTCTTCCCTCTTCCCTCTTCCATCTTCCATCTTCCCTCTTCCCTCTTCCCTCTTCCATCTTCCCTCTTCCCTCTTCCCTTTTCCCTCTTCCCTCTTCCCCATCTTCCATCTTCCCTCTTCCTCTTCCCTCTTCCATCTTCCCTCTTCCCTCTTCCATCTTCCATCTTCCATCTTCCCTCTTCCATCTTCCATCTTCCCTCTTCCTCTTCCCTCTTCCCTCTTCCCTCTTCCCTCTTCCCTCTTCCATCTTCCCTCTTCCATCATCCCTCTTCCCTCTTCCCTCTTCCCTCTTCCATCTTCCATCTTCCATCTTCCCTATTCCCTCTTCCATCTTCCATCTTCCATCTTCCATCTTCCCTCTTCCCTCTTCCCTCTTCCCTCTTCCCTCTTCCCTCTTCCTCTTCCCTCTTCCCTCTTCCCTTCCCTCTTCCATTTTCCACCTTCCCTCTTCTCTCTTACCTCTTCCATCTTCCATCTTCCCTCTTCCCTCTTCCCTCTTCCATCTTCCATCTTCCCTCTTCCCTCTTCCCTCTTCCCTCTTCCCTCTTCCCTCTTCCATCTTCCCTCTTCCCTCTTCCCTCTTCCTCTTCCCTCTTCCATCTTCCCTCTTCCCTCTTCCATTGCCCTCTTCCCTCTTCCTCTTCCCTCTTCCCTCTTCCCTCTTCCATCTTCCATCTTCCCTCTTCCCTCTTCCCTCTTCCCTCTTCCCTCTTCCATCTTCCCTCTTCCCTCTTCCTCTTCCCTCTTCCCTCTTCCTCTTCCCTCTTCCATCTTCCATCTTCCATCTTCCCTCTTCCATCTTCCCTCTTCCCTCTTCCCTCTTCCCTCTTCCCTCTTCCATCTTCCATCTTCCATCTTCCCTCTTCCATCTTCCCTCTTCCCTCTTCCCTCTTCCCTCTTCCCTCTTCCCTCTTCCATCTTCCCTCTTCCATCATCCCTCTTCCCTCTTCCCTCTTCCCTTTTCCATCTTCCATCTTCCCTCTTCCATCTTCCCTCTTCCATCTTCCCTCTTCCCTCTTCCCTCTTCCCTCTTCCCTCTTCCCTCTTCCCTCTTCCCTCTTCCCTCTTTTATCTTCCCTCTTCCATCTTCCCTCTTCCCTCTTCCCTCTTCCCTCTTCCATTTTCCCTCTCTCCTCTTCCCTCTTCCCTCTTCCATCTTCCATCTTCCATCTTCCCTCTTCCCTCTTCCATCTTCCCTCTTCCATCTTCCCTCTTCCCTCTTCCCTCTTCCCTCTTCCCTCTTCCCTCTTCCCTCTTCCATCTTCCCTCTTCCCTCTTCCCTCTTCCCTCTTCCCTCTTCCCTCTTCCATCTTCCATCTTCCATCATCCCTCTTCCCTCTTCCCTCTTCCCTCTTCCCTCTTCCCTCTTCCATCTTCCCTCTTCCATCTTCCCTCTTCCCTCTTCCCTCTTCCATCTTCCCTCTTCCCTCTTCCCTCTTCCATCTTCCATCTTCCCTCTTCCCTCTTCCCTCTTCCCTCTTCCCTCTTCCATCTTCCATCTTCCATCTTCCCTCTTCCCTCTTCCCTCTTCCCTCTTCCCTCTTCCCTCTTCCCTCTTCCCTCTTCCCTCTTCCCTCTTCCCTCTTCCATCTTCCCTCTTCCATCTTCCCTCTTCCCTCTTCCCTCTTCCCTCTTCCCTCTTCCCTCTTCCCTCTTCCATCTTCCCTCTTCCATCTTCCATCTTCCATCTTCCATCTTCCCTCTTCCCTTTTTCATCTTCCCTCCTCCATCTTCCCTCTTCCCTCTTCCATCTTCCCTCTTCCATCTTCCCTCTTCCCTCTTCCCTCTTCCCTCTTCCCTCTTCCCTCTTCCCTCTTCCATCTTCCCTCTTCCATCTTCCATCTTCCCTCTTCCCTCTTCCCTCTTCCATCTTCCCTCTTCCCTCTTCCCTCTTCCCTCTTCCCTCTTCCCTCTTCCCTCTTCCCTCTTCCCTCTTCCCTCTTCCATCTTCCCTCTTCCATCTTCCCTCTTCCCTCTTCCCTCTTCCCTCTTCCCTCTTCCCTCTTCCCTCTTCCCTCTTCCTTCTTCCCTCTTCCCTCTTCCCTCTTCCATCTTCCCTCTTCCCTCTTCCCTCTTCCTCTTCCATCTTCCATCTTCCCTCTTCCCTCTTCCCTCTTTTATCTTCCCTCTTCCCTCTTCCACATTCTCACTGGTGACACAGTTGATGCATTGTCATTATAAAGGTCACTGGGGGACAGAATCACAAGGACATTTCTGATGGGGAGGAAGTATGCTTTAAGCTGACGAGCAACATGTGAGGGGCACCAAGTGACATGAACCCCAAGGATTGGAGATGAACACGTCATTAGCAACCCTTAGTGGTCCAGCACTTAGTGCTTCAGAACCCGGCACACAGTCTAGACTGCCAGAGTCGGAATGGGTTTCATTCCGACCCTTCTGCCCTTCTGACTCCTCTAGAACGTTTGAGAGAAGGAAGAGAGAGAGAAAGGCCAGCGGTATTCAACTCTGACCCTACGAGGTCCGGAGCCTGCTGGTTTAAGGTTCTACCTGATAATTAATTGCACCCACCTGGTGTCCCAGGTCTAAATCAGTCCCTGATCACATTTACATTACATTTACGTCATTTAGCAGACAATCTTATTCAGAACGACTTACAAATTGGTACATTCACCTTATGATAGCCAGTGGGACAACCACTTTACAAAAAGTTTTTTAAATATTTTTCTAAATTTCAATTATTATTTTTTTATCGACAACAACATGTGTACTGTAGAAAACAACATCTGTACTGTAGACAACAACATTTAGACAACAACATGTGTACTGTAGACAACAACATTTAGACAACAACATGTAGACAACAACATGTGTACTGTATACAACAACGTTTAGACAACAACATGTGTACTGTAGACAACAACATGTAGACAACAACTTGTAGACAACAACATGTAGACAACAACATGTAGACAACAACATGTAGACAACAACATGTAGACAACAACATGTGTACTGTATACAACAACATTTAGACAACAACATGTGTACTGTATACAACAACATGTAGACAACAACATGTAGACAACAACATGTATACTGTAGACAACAACATGTAGACAACAACATTTAGACAACAACATTTAGACAACAACATGTGTACTGTAGACAACAACATGTAGACAACAACATGTAGACAACAACATGTGTACTGTAGACAACAACATGTAGACAACAACATGTGTACTGTAGACAACAACATGAAGACAACAACATGTAGACAACAACATGTAGACAACAACATGTAGACAACAACATGTAGACAACAACATGTAGACAACAACATGTGTACTGTATACAACAACATTTAGACAACAACATGTGTACTGTATACAACAACATGTAGACAACAACATGTATACTGTAGACAACAACATGAAGACAACAACATGTAGACAACAACATGTAGACAACAACATGTAGACAACAACATGTGTACTGTATACAACAACTTGTAGACAACAACATGTAGACAACAACATGTAGACAACAACATGTTAACAACAACATGTGTACTGTAGACAACAACATGTAGACAACAACATGTATACTGTAGACAACAACATGTAGACAACAACATGTAGACAACAACATGTAGACAACAACATGTGTACTGTATACAACAACATTTAGACAACAACATGTGTACTGTATACAACAACATGTAGACAACAACATGTAGACAACAACATGTATACTGTAGACAACAACATGAAGACAACAACATGTAGACAACAACATGTAGACAACAACATGTAGACAACAACATGTAGACAACAACATGTGTATGTAGACAACAACATGTAGACAACAACATGTATACTGTAGACAACAACATGTAGACAACACCATGTAGACAACAACATATAGACAACAACATGTATACTGTAGACAACAACATGTAGACAACAACATGTGTACTGTAGACAACAACATGTATACTGTAGACAACAACATGTAGACAACAACATGTAGACAACAACATATAGACAACAACATGTATACTGTAGACAACAACATGTAGACAACAACATGTAGACAACAACATATAGACAACAACATGTATACTGTAGACAACAACATGTAGACAACAACGTGTAGACAACAACATGTAGACAACAACATGTAGACAACAACGTGTAGACAACAAAATGTAGACAACAACGTGTAGACAACAACACGTAGACAACAACATGTGTACTGTATACAACAACATGTAGACAACAACATGTAGACAACAACATGTAGACAACAACATGTAGACAACAACATGTGTACTGTAGACAACAACATGTGTACTGTAGACAACAACATGTAGACAACAACATGTAGACAACAACATGTAGACAACAACATGTAGACAAGAACATGTAGACAACAACATGTAGACAACAACATGTATACTGTAGACAACAACATGTAGACAACAACATGTAGACAACAACATGTAGACAACAACATGTAGACGACAACATGTGTACTGTAGACAACAACATGTGTACTGTAGACAACAACATGTAGACAACAACATGTAGACAACAACATGTAGACAACAACATGTAGACAACAACATGTAGACAACAACATGTATACTGTAGACAACAACATGTAGACAACAACATGTAGACAACAACATGTAGACAACAACATGTAGACAACAACATGTGTACTGTAGACAACAACATGTGTACTGTAGACAACAACATGTAGACAACAACATGTAGACAACAACATGTAGACAACAACATGTAGACAACAACATGTATACTGTAGACAACAACATGTAGACAACAACATGTAGACAAAAACATGTAGACAACAACGTGTAGACAACAACATGTAGACAACAACATGTGTACTGTAGACAACAACATGTAGACAACAACATGTAGACAACAACATGTAGACAACAACATGTAGACAACAACATGTAGACAACAACATGTATACTGTAGACAACAACATGTAGACAACAACATGTAGACAACAACATGTAGACAACAACATGTAGACAACAACATGTATACTGTAGACAACAACATGTAGACAACAACATGTAGACAAAAACATGTAGACAACAACGTGTAGACAACAACATGTAGACAACAACATGTGTACTGTAGACAACAACATGTAGACAACAACATGTAGACAACAACATGTAGACAACAACATGTAGACAACAACATGTAGACAACAACATGTATACTGTAGACAACAACATGTAGACAACAACATGTAGACAACAACATGTAGACAACAACATGTAGACAACAACATGTAGACAACAACATGTAGACAACAACATGTATACTGTAGACAACAACATGTAGACAACAACATGTAGACAACAACATGTAGACAACAACATGTAGACAACAACATGTGTACTGTATAGGTGACTGGTTAGAGGGGAACAATGAAAAAATGGACTGGAACTGGGTTCGAGATCCAGCGTTGAGTTTGAGGAGCTTTGGCAATGAGTTGTCAATTACTCTCTAAGTGTATGCTGTATTCTAAGGTCGGAGTGACAATTCAATGCATAAGTAATCACGGGGGGCCTCTGTCCTTGTTGAAAAGTGAAAACGCGCTACACGGGCCGCATAAACAGGCAGCTGCAGACAGGAATTTTTATCATTGAATCAAACGAAATGGAATTAACCGTAAAGCATCGCCATGACATCTGCCCCTGCTACCCTTTAATTAATGTAACATTCCTGCAGTCACAAGTACACTATTACATTACGTTAGAAATTGTCCATTAGAGTAATGCTTCCATTTGAGATTTAGTTTTTCCCCCTCTCTAATTATGTTTTCTTTGATTTGTCAGCCTTATGAGTCACTGGTGAAGTCTCAGAGAGAGAGAGAGAGAGAGAGAGAGAGAGAGAGAGAGAGAGAGAGAGAGAGAGAGAGAGCTACAGATCTATGTGAGGAGCTAAACTGAATAAAAAGAGGGAGTAAGCATTGCATTGAGGGAGACTTTGTGATTTTGGCAATGAGGCCATTTGTCTACTTCCCCAGAGTCAAATGAACTTGTGGACACCATTTTGATGTCTCTGTGTCCAGTATGAAGGAGGTTCGAGCTAGTTTCGCAAGCCAATGCTAACTAGCTTTAGCACAAGTGATATAAGTCTATAGACTTCTAGTCATTGCACTAACGCTAGTTAGCAATTGCGCTAACACTAGTTAGCAACTTCCTTCAAACCGTATGCAGAGACATAAAAATGGTATCTACGAGTTCATCTGACTCTGGAGAAGTAGATAAATGTAAGTCGCTCTGGATAAGAGTGTCTGCTAAATGACTAAAATGTTAAATAAATGGCCTCGTTGCTCAAAATCCCAAAGTATCCCTTCAACCACAACATGAGAGGATGAGAGGGAACTTCTTGTGCGTCTCAATTGAATTTTGCTTATTGAAATGAGTGAGTTGACAAAACCACAAAGCATGCTGTTGCATTCGGCCACATCTTTTCTGAATTTGACACTTTTGTATTATCCGAAAGCATTGCTAGGCACCCAACATTACCCATGTGGCTTTCAACATGTTGTTTTACATGTTGTAATTTAACATGTCACATTTGATCATGTGTTGGGAACGTTACATAAATGTGAATTGAAATGCTCTATTTCTACACTTGTAAGCAAAGGGTTATTGAGTAGCTCAATTGGTAGAGCATGGCGCTTGTAACGCCAGGGTAGTGGCTTCGACCCCCGGAACCACCCATACGTTAAAAAAAAGGTATGCACGCATGACCGTAAGTCGCTTTGGATAAAAGCGTCTGCTAAATGGCATATTATTTATTATTATTATTATTATAAATAACCAGTATAAACCCTTCTAAGCACAATGAGATATATCATAGGCCTAATATCAAGGCCTGTAATCTTGGACTTTATTTAATCCATGGTTACTTGCCTTTTCCAGTCACGGTGGTGACCTCACGGTGGTGACCTCACAGTGGTACTTATGACCTAACTTGTCACAATATGAATGACAGTCCCGATGCAACCAAAGCCATATATATATAGAGATATATGACTTTCTATGGGATCTGGGTACATACAAGTAACCCTGCTAGGAACTGGGCTACAACACAGTGGCTGTCCTTCATAGATCATAACAACGGGCTTCAGTATGACACAAATATGAAGAAGAAAAAAATAAAAAATAAACTGTAAGACTCTGTAGTTGGCCTCGCTGGAGAACGTCAAGCTGGGACAGTTTCATAGGCTAGGCCTCGTCATAAAATCCTGTTATGTCTGCAGGAATCTCACAAGCCATTTCTCAAAGCCGTTTCTAAACAACTAGAGCATTTTTTTTATTTATTTATTTTTTTTCCGGAGAGACCAGTTTCTAAAATGTTTTGTACCAAACTATTTTTCCCTTGTGTCACCGATATGTGCGGACAGCAATGTAAACAACACTCACCTCGGGTTTTCGCATGTGAATTAGAACCAGATGCTGACCACGCCAGGGTCTATAGGGGGTACATCGGAGTGTTTCTTTCTCTTTTACAACGTGTAAAGTCTACGTGAACCGCAACAGAGCTCTCTGCGCTGTGTCAGGATCATGACTCCCAGGTTCTGAGTTGTAGAAAACAGGGATAGTTCTTACAGAACTAGAGGTCAATGTCAAGAATAGCTTTTTTTTTTTTTTCCACAACGTGGCGTAAGTACACTTGCCTTCATTTCCACGAGTTCAGAAACACGGCCCTAAACTGATGTTATTTATTGCATGGCAGGGTGTTGACTTTTTTTCTCTGTGAAAATACATTTTGAATGGAAATTGCTGAAAGCGGTTCGGGCAACAAACGTTGATCCTTGATAGTTCAGAATTCATCAAGCAGATCAAAATGACTGGAGTTTCTTCTCAGCTGACAAAAAAAAAAAAACTAATTCATTTCAAATCACAGTGAACTGTATCAGATTAATTTGAATGATCCTACGGAATGACTCAGACATCACTAGCTCTCTCACTGTTGGCTTCCTGCTCGAGATCTCTGTTTATCGTCAATAGGGTAATATGATCTACTGCCCCGCTGCGACAGCTGACATGCTATCAGCAGCAACATCAATTCAACTCAAATCACCTAGTCAGGGCTTTTATTGCTGATTCCCGAGAACCCTGCAGTTCCAACCCATAATCAATTAGACGTACTACTAATAACTGCATGAGAAATGATCAATAAAGACTGAGATGGAGCTTTTGGACGAAGCGTATGCCATGTGCATATGTTTGGCTCCCTTACAGCGCGAGCGAAGGGCGACTTCATATGAGTTGAGAGGAAATACAAAACAGAGTACTCCAGTAAACAGCCAACAAATTGATGGAAATCAAGAGGCTGATTAAGTGGGAGTAAAAAAAAATAAAAAAAATGATTGCAATAGAATAACTCCCAGCTTTCCCCCCCAACAGAAATAAAACGTAAAAATGACTACAGCATTGCTGGGAAACCAACAGAACTGAGCACTAGGGCACTGGGCTTGAGGTATTAATCACCATGTGTGCATTTGATATACGGAAATATACCTCAGTGTGTGAAAGAAAAGGAAATTGTCAAACAAAGTCAGGCGATCTGTCCTCATTTCCTGCCCTGGGTGGTAAACAGTAAACGGTTTTGGAGGAAGGACAACTCTGGTTGTTCTAGTCCGGCCACCTCTATTGAATTACTGCTCCATTTATGCATTTTATAGTGGTTACATTTCTCCAGCCCCATCCCTTAGCTTTATAGCAAACAAAGTGGCTGGGCTGCTGTTCTGTTCTTGTTTTTTTTTTTTATTAAGGAGTGGGCCTTTAAATGTGTCTCAAATATTTTAACAATACTGTACTTCCTCTCCTGTACTGACAGTAGTGAGCAGGAGTTGTTGATGTGTGTTCTGGCGTTTGAGGGGGTAGGTTGGTGAAAGTTCAGCGGGCCGATAAACATGTAAGAGGAGATCAGAAGCAGGAATGGAGGTGGAGGCTGGAGTTGTGAAGGTAGACACGCAGAGAGCTATGCTTTTTTGGTGACCTTTTTTTTCAAGAATTTTCACTCCTTCAAATCAGTAACAGGCCAAGATGGCTGATGTTGGAAGTGACACGTGCAGGCTCTGTCGGGTCATTTCCTGTGGTCACAGAAATACAAGGTAACATTATTCCAGCTGCAACCACATAGTCTTACAGTTAAAAAGCTTGTACAGAGTTAGTAATTGATATATTTCCACCTACCAAAACAGTACTGTGTAACAAATAAAATCTAACTTTATTTGTCACATGTGCCGAATACAACAGTGAAATGCTTACTCACAAGCCCTTAACCAACAAGGCAATTCAAATAAACCAAAGTAAAACATAATAAAAAGTATCACAATAAAATAACAATAACGAGGCTATATACGGGGGGTACCGGTACCGAGTCAATTTCATAGCAGTGTCTAATCCACCTCCTCTTGAAGTGATTCAGCAGTAAAATGCTCCTCTTGTGGTGCCGTCTCCCAACTGTGTATTCTCACTAATGAGAAGGCTCTTGTGGTGCCGTCTCCCAATTGTGTATTCTCACTAATGAGAAGGAAATAGTTGGTACATGTTGGTTTCTTCTGGGGGTTTACAATTCCTTAATTTCCCTCCCAAATTGTTCTAAGAACAACAGAACATTTTTTCAAGGAATATTTACTTTGTCAAACCACGAACACAAGTTAAATAAAAACGGAATGTTTCAGTATCTGTTCTATACTCGGGACTATACACAGTATTGTTTCTAAAGACATGCCACACACTGTCATTTTTGTTTGTTTGTTTGTTGCTATTGTGTTTGTGTGTGGGTGCATGACAGTGTTTGTCTGTGCATGTGTGAGACCAAGACACTACCCACTTTATATTTGTAAATACATTCATACTTGACATTCACATTGTGTCACTAACTGTAAGTCGCTCTGGATAAGAGCATATTCTAAATAACTAAAAATGTAAAATAATCTAGTACTGTATATATTGTGTACATATCAACTTTTTACTAGCTTATTACTACCTATTACTACCTTATTACTAGCTTATTACTACCCTATTACTACCTTATTACTACCTTATTACTACCTTATTACTACCTTATTACTACCTATTACTACCTTATTACTACCTATTACTACCTTATTACTAGCTTATTACAACCCTATTACTACCTTATTACTACCTATTATTACCTTATAACTATCTTATTACTATGTTATTACTACCTATTACTACCTTATTACTACCTTATTACTACCTATTACTACCTTATTACTACCTTATTAATACCTATTACTACCCTATTACTACCTATTACTACCTTTTTACTACATTATTACTACCTTATTACTACCTATTACTACCGTATTACTACCTTTTTACTACCTTATTATTTTGTTTACTTTATTTAGTTATTTTTAATTGGACTTTTTATTAATACAATTAAATCAAATCAAATCAAATTTTATTGGCCACATGCGCCGAATAAAACAGGTGCAGACATTACTGTGAAATGCTTACTTACAGCCCTTAACCAACAGTGCATTTAGTTTTTTTACAAAAAAAGTAAGTGTTGAGAAAAAAAGAGCAGAAGTAAAATAAAATAACAGTAGGGAGGGTATATATACAGGGGGGTACCGGTGCAGAGTCAATGTGCGGGGGCACCGGCTAGTTGAGGTAGTTGAAGTAATATGTACATGTGGGTAGAGCTAACGTGACTATGCATAAATAGTAGCAGCAGCGTAAAAGGATGGGGTGGGGGGGCAGTGCAAATAGTCCGGGTAGCCATGATTAGCTGTTCAGGAGTCTTATGGCTTGGGGGTAGAAGCTGTTGAGAAGTCTTTTGGACCTAGACTTGGCACTCCGGTACCGCTTGCCGTGCGGTAGCAGAGAGAACAGTCTATGACTAGGGTGGCTGGAGTCTTTGACAATTTTGAGGGCCTTCCTCTGACACCGCCTGGTATATAGGTCCTGGATGGCAGGAAGCTTGGCCCCAGTGATGTACTGGGGCGTACGCACTACCCTCTGTAGTGCCTTGCGGTCGGAGGCCAAGCAGTTGCCATACCAGGCGGTGATGCAACCAGTCAGGATGCTCTCGATGGTGCAGCTGTAGAGTTTTTTGAGGATCTGAGGACCCATGCCAAATCTTTTCAGTCTCCTGAGGGGGAATAGGTTTTGTCGTGCCCTCTTCACGACTGTCTTGGTGTGTTTGGACCATGATAGTTTGTTGGTGATGTGGACACCAAGGAACTTGAAGCTCTCAACCTGTTCCACCACAGCCCCGTCGATGAGAATGGGGGCGTGCTCAGTCCTCTTTTTTTTCCTGTAGTCCACAATCATCTCCTTTGTCTTGGTCACGTTGAGGGAGAGGTTGTTATCCTGGCACCACACGGCCAGGTCTCTGACCTCCTCCCTATAGGCTGTCTCATCGTTGTCGGTGATCAGGCCTACCACTGTTGTGTCGTCGGCAAACTTAATGATGGTGTTGGAGTCGTGCCTGGCCATGCAGTCATGGGTGAACAGGGAGTACAGGAGGGGACTGAGCACACACCCCTGAGGGGCCCCCGTGTTGAGGATCAGTGTGGCAGATGTGTTGTTACCTACCCTTACCACCTGGGGGCGGCCCATCAGGAAGTCCAGGATCCAGTTGCAGAGGGAGGTGTTTAGTCCCAGGATCCTTAGCTTAGTGATGAGCTTTGAGGGCACTATGGTGTTGAATGCTGAGCTGTAGTCAATGAATAGCATTCTCACGTAGGTGTTCCTCTTGTCCAGGTGGGAAAGGGCAGTGTGGAGTGCAATAGAGATTCCATCATCTGTGGATCTGTTGGGGCGGTATGCAAATTGGAGTGGGTCTAGGGTTTCTGGGATAATGCTGTTGATGTGAGCCATGACCAGCCTTTCAAAGCACTTCATGGCTACAGACGTCAGTGCTACGGGTCGGTAGTCATTTAGGCAGGTTATCTTAGAGTCCTTGGGCACGGGGACTATGGTGGTCTGCTTGAAACATGTTGGTATTACAGACTCAGTCAGGGACATGTTGAAAATGTCAGTGAAGACACTTGCCAGTTGGTCAGCACATGCTCGGAGTACATTAGATTTTGTGTGTGTGTGTTTTTGTGTGTGCGTGCGTGTTTCTGTGTGTGTATGTGTGTGTGTGTGTGAGTGTGTGTGTGTGTAGGTGTAGGTGTAGGTGCAGGTGTGTGCATGTGTTTGTTGAAAAGGCTAGGTTAGGTTTTGTGGAGAAATAATTGGCCCCTGGAGTCCCAATGAGTGGCTGGTCGATGTGAGTAAGGGGTCAAGGCTGACCAGTGCCCTCCAGGCCCTAAGTACTTCTATTATTGATGGTCTACTTAAAGCAGAACTCTTAGTCAAAATTCTTTCCAGCCGGTGACAACCTTTTCCTGCAATTATAATGTTAAGTAAGTCAGAACAAGTTTCTTGGAACAATATAACTTTTTTTTTTTTTTTTTTTATCGCCCCGTAATCCTTAGTAATAAATGACCTCTTGCTAATTGAGTTTGAGGAATATTACGTGTGATGAAGGCGAATGAAGTGCCTCTTCATCACGAACATGGTATTCCTTTGAGTGTTATATTCACAGGTGTCTTCATGTGGTCCCGTGTGGCTCAGTTGGTAGAGCATGGTGTTTGCAATGCCAGGGTTGTGGGTTCGATTCCCATGCAGGGCCAGTGTGAAAATGTGTGCACTCGCTAACTGTAAGTCGCTCTGGATAAGAGCGTCTGCTAAATTGTACAATTATGTAACTCCAGAATAATTGTATTATCGCCCTAAAACGTATTTGTCCTTATCAGTGTTCCAGGCCCTTGGATCTTTCATTATTAGGACACCATTGGGTTTTAAATATTTTGCTAGGTGCATGTGCCAAATATAATGCCTAAGTTTTGTAGAGCAAAGACGCCAAGGGCCTAACTCTAACGTGATTTAAATTAATGTTTACAGTTCTTAATAATACTGTCTACTTTCAGGTGCATTCATCCAAAATGTCAGTGCAGTTGATTATGTTGCCAATGTGGCGTTCAGCAACGATGCAACTTCCCAAAAGAGAGCTCCCAGCACGTGATTTACACTATCGATCCGTATGTGTGATTAAAACATTTAATTATTAAGCGGGCTAATTGCCAAGAGAGAAATTAGCCTGGTCCCCTAAATGAGGCAGATGATTAAAATAGTGTGTTAAGCCCAAAGTTAATTCGACTCGTGGCGGCAGAGCTAATGCGTTGTGGCACGTATGAAAAATGTACCTGACTCTCTCTCTATTTAAAGATAATTGACGTCAAAGTGGGGGTGAGAAACTGGAGGGAGGACTCGGGTGTGAAGTTGAGTATACAGTATATGAATTAGCCTGTGTTGCCATAATGAGGTGTAAAATATGAAACAGGTACTGGCTGCCTGGGAATGTGTGCCAAATGTGAGATGCATGTGTTTTTCTAGCCAGGGTAATGAGGGGAGCGTTGAGGATGGGAAATGGCCGCCATTCGGGTTCTTGTTCCCTGTGACTGGGCCGATGCCTCGTCAATGAGCTCTGCTTCTTTCTCGGCCCGGGCTGGGAGAAGGGCCCCCTGTGAGCATTCCCATGGCCTAGAGCCCCTCCATTAACAATCAATCTTCTACTGTAGAGCGGTGAGGGAACAGCAGTCACAGCTGCCACCATGACTCTCTTCCCTTCTCCCTCTCTCTCTCCCTCTCTCTCTCTCTCTCCCTCTCTCTTCCCTTCTCCCTCTCTCTCTCCCTCTCTCTCTCTCTCTCTCTCTCGCCCTCTCTCTTCCCTTCTCCCTCTCTCTCTCGCCCTCTCTCTCCCTCTCTCTTCCCTTCTCCCTCTCTCTCTCCCTCTCTCTCTCTCTCTCTCTCGCCCTCTCTCTTCCCTTCTCCCTCTCTCTCTCGCCCTCTCTCTCCCTCTCTCTTCCCTTCTCCCTCTCTCTCTCCCTCTCTCTCTCTCTCTCTCTCGCTCTCTCTCTCTCTCCCTCTCTCTTCCCTTCTCCCTCTCTCTCTCGCCCTCTCTCTCCATCTCTCTTCCCTTCTCTCTCTCTCTCTCTCTCTCTCTCTCTCTCTCCCTCTCTCTTCCTTTCTCCCTCTCTCTCTCACCCTCTCTCTCCAGCTCTCTTCCCTTCTCCCTCTCTCTCTCGCCCTCTCTCTCCATCTCTCTTCCCTTCTCCCTCTCTCTCTCGCCCTTTCTCTCCATCTCTCTTCCCTTCTCCCTCTCTCTCTCGCCCTCTCTCTCCCTCTCTCTTCCCTTCTCCCTCTCTCTCTCGCCCTCTCTCTCCATCTCTCTTCCCTTCTCCCTCTCTCTCTCGCCCTCTCTCTCCATCTCTCTTCCCTTCTCTCTCTCTCTCTCGCCCTCTCTCTCCCTCTCTCTTCCCTTCTCTCTCTCTCTCTCGCCCTCTCTCTCCATCTCTCTTCCCTTCTCCCTCTCTCCTCCTCTCTCTTTCTTTCTATTTCCATTGGCAAACAACCCTCACTTATGTGCCTTGCTAATTAATTCTTAATCAAATTTACATTGGTTATGCATAATTTATGCTCTAAGCCCATGGTTACTGGTGTTAGACAAATATACAAACTCCATGCCAAATGACAGAGCACTTGGATTGAGAGGAGGAGTGTGGAGCCTTGGCGAGGTTTGAAAGTAAAACTGTACCCTCACATTTTGTGGGCTCGGGCGCTCCAATCCAAACAAACATGGCTGAGCTTCACTTGTAAAGGGATCATTAAGCATTCTGTGTGACTGATCTTTCCCCTTTGGAACAGTGTGGTGAGGCGAAAAAGGTATGTGTATATATAGCAGGTTTATGTATGATGTACTATACATACAGTACAATGCTATAGATCTTGGTTTGTCATTAAATCCCCCCCCCCGATTTTGACTCTGTTGATCAGGACGTTACAGTTAGTTCTGTTACCTGACAACTATAATATCACAATTTGCAAGACATATGTTTCCTGGGTGTGATTTCTTTGTACAAAACAGTCACTCCTGAGTAGAAAAAAACATAGCAAGCAATGTTTGGTCAAATTGAAGCTGTAACTACAGCATTTCATATTTTATACCCCATGGTCAATTTTTCCTTAGGCAGTGTAAATATGAAATACAGTCAACGGGAGACAATGAAGGGCCACAAATGTAGTCTGGTTGTAAATTGTGTTACGTGTTGGCCACAAGCTTATAAAGCTGTCACTGGCTGTTCTCAGAGCAGTATTCAGTCTAAACCCACTGGCAACTGGCAGTTACGTTTGAGCTGTCACTGGCTGTTCTCAGAGAAGTATTCAGTCTAAACCCCCTGGCAACTGGCAGTTACGTTTGAGCTGTCACTGGCTGTTCTCAGAGAAGTATTCAGTCTAAACCCAATGGTGACTGACAGTTACGTTTGAGCTGTCACTGGTTGTTCTCAGAGCAGTATTCAGTCTAAACCCAATGGTGACTGACAGTTACACGTCACGAGTGTCTGAGTAAAATGAAAAATACTGCAGTCTGAACTTAAATGACTAAAACCAGGTAGAAAGTGTGTAGAAATTATAATGAACCTATATATTTTTTTAAAATAATTTAACCTCTGAACAAATGTTCTTCAATCACAGTATTTTCAATCTAGAGTCATTAGCAGCGCTATTTATCAGATTAGGTTGATTTTGTGGTCTCAAACCACTGAGTTTATAATTCTTCATCAAGATTATCCGTTAAATTGAATTATTGACAATTAAACATGTGGGATTGTTGTTCCCTTGTAATATAATTGGTACATTTACTATCAATATAACATTCATAATTGTTTTCCAGATTGCATTTTGGCAACCAAAAAATGTGCAATGCAAAAATTGGATCGCGGCTGAGACAACCTGGTTCAATTTGGGTCCAGAGGCACACCCAGTTGAGATCCACGGCTTTGCCCAGACTTGTGTTCTGGCTTACAGAAAACCTAGAAAACAAACTAACCCTAACCCTAAACATAACCCTAACCGAGAAACATAAGGAACTTACGCTTCTCTTCTAGTCTTTCTCCTCACGACAATTGGCGTTCCCAGTTTTCCGGGTTTTTGAGCCCTCGGAGGGCTGGGATTTATATCCTGGGAAAGCAACCATTTTAGCGAGGAACAAAAACACTTTTCCGAGGGTTAAAGTACGGTTACCAAGAAAAACAAGACACAACTTTTGCAGCCCCGCAGCCAGACTGCCATTCTGGCATTTTGTTATTTATGTTAAACAAATTATTGGTTAGATAAACTTTTTCATGGACTGCGTGGTATCAATTGAGAAGATTGTATCATTTAGAAAGTTTGAAGCATAAAGCAAGACCCGTTAATTTGTTAATTTGCACATATGAATATGAACTGGACAGACAAAATGTGGATCTCCAGGTCGTATTCGAAGGCTCTTAAATCTACTCTACAACTGCACAAGTAATATTCTGAGCTGAAGACTGAAGAACACAACTATTGGAAAACAAACTTTGTAAATGGATGAGCTTGGACATTGTTTTGATTCAGAGAGACACGAAAAACAATGGGTATGTTCCAAAGAGCTGAGAAACACTGGGACGGAGAGAGTGGGAGACAGACTGAGAGAGAAAGAGAGATAGAGAGAGAGAATCAAGGAGGGAGAGAAATGAAGGGGAATGTGAAAGAGAGCAACATTCCCCAGGCGGCCTGGTTAATTGCAGGGGATTGGATCCAGATGCTGAGCCACACTGACGTGATCTGAAAAGACCTTGAAGGCCCTGATGGTTCGAGAGGAAAGGGGATAGAAACACAGAGGAGAGAGAGAGAGATAGAGAGGATCACTAAAATGACCAATAGAGAGGAGAAATGAATGGTGTTATAGAAAGAAAGCTACAGGATATTTGCATGTTACCTAAAGAACCATATCAAGAGGAAATGGTGGTAGGCAGGAACCATATCAGGGAAAGAGAGGGAAGGGACCATATCAGGGAAAGAGAGGGAAGGGACCATATCAGGGAAAGAGAGGGAAGGAACCATATCAGGGAAAGAGAGGGAAGGGACCATATCAGGAAAAGAGAGGGAAGGGACCATATCAGGGAAAGAGAGGGAAGGGACCATATCAGGGAAAGAGAGGGAAGGAACCATATCAGGGAAAGAGAGGGCAGGAACCATATCAGGAAAAGAGAGGGACCATATCAGGAAAAGAGAGGGACCATATCAGGAAAAGAGAGGGACAATATCAGGAAAAGAGAGGGACGATATCAGGAAAAGAGAGGGACCATATCAGGAAAAGAGAGGGACCATATGTGACTGACCGTCTCGATTCGGTCTCATGTAGCGAAATGTGAAATTTTTATATTGGATAAAAGTAGAGTATATCATACACTACAGTTGAGGAAAAATGGTGAAGTAATTCTGCTTTGAAAGTTGATAAACTTGTAACCCCACTTTTGAGAAAATAGCCCTTGAATGTTTTGGTACACCTACTGGAGAGCTCTTCTTTGTCTACACCCATTCAGCATCGTTCACACCCTCTTAAGCCTTAGCCCCACCCATCTCTTTAAGGATTCACATGTGAGGCCATGTGCTAAACAGAGTGAGTATGGTAGTTTACTAAACAACCAAAGATTTCAAGCCTAAAGGCTGGTTTATACTACATCTATCGACATGTCTGTAGACAGTTGTCACAGTGACATCATGAACATTCTATTGTCTTCCGACATCAAACTTGTCGTTGTCGTTATGAAAACGTATAAACACAAAAAAATGACAGGCTGCATGACATCAGCATCCTGGTGGTCCAAAATAGCATAACTAGTTTATTCTAACACCAAAAAACACATCAGATAAAAAATGAATGAGTATATGTCGATCTAGCAAACCAAGCAACTAAAAGCAACTTTCTAAACCACCTGTGGTAAATTATATTGATCGGACATGATTTGGAAAGGCACACACCTGTCTATGTAAGGTCCCACAGTTGACAGTGCATGTCAGAGCAGAAACCAAGCCATGATGTCGAAGGAATTGTCCCTAGAGCCCCGAGACAGGATTGTGTCGAGGCACAGATCTGGGGCAGGTTACCAAAACATTTCTGCAGCATTGAAAGTCCCCAAGAACACAGTGGCCTCCATCATTTTTAAATGGAAAAAGTTTGGAACCACCAAGACTCTTCCTAGAGCTTCCGCCCCCGCCAAACTGAGCAATCGGGGGAGAAGGGCCTTGGTCAGGGAGGTGACCAAGAACCTGATGGTAATTCTGACAGAGCTCTAGAGTTCCTATATGGAGAAGGGAGAAACTTCCAGAAGGACAACCATCTCTGCAGCACCCCACCAATCAGGTCTTTATGGTAGAGTGGCCAGACGGAAGCTTCTCATCAGTAAAAGGCACATGACAGCCCACTTGGAGTTTGCCCAAAGGCACCTAAAGTACTCTCATACAGAAACAAGATTCTGATGAGTGACTGGAGAGTGACAGTCAACGAATACAGCGAAGAGCTGCTGTTTTTATGAGTGAGTTCATGTTTAAGTTCTTACTCAGCACTGTCAACACTTTGTATTCGACACTTTTATAAGCCATAAAATTCTTCCTATTTCCACTCAGCACTACTACAAGTAATGAATGAAAAGGAAAGTATATCTATAGGCTTGCATTGTTGTTATTAGCAGCTTGGGTCCTTTTTAATATCTAGGAATATTTCACTTTCTCTGTTCATAGGAGTAGCAACATGAATTTTGAGGCAGAATTAATGCGGTGCGACTCGAGTTGTTCAGTGTCAGTGGAGGAAAGGGAGGGATGTTGAGAGGCGGACCCTCAGTCTGTTGTTCTCTCCCTCCGCTGAGACTGACCATCAGATGCAGGCGCCATCAGCCCAGTTAAATAAAAATATAATTATTTAAATGTCTGGTCACTCAGCTGTGTCTCACAAGTAATATAACAACGGATATATTACCGGTGTGATCATAGCACAAATTTTGAAATATAATTTTAAAAATGTCCCGAACAACAACGCATTGGCAGGGCAATTCAAGCAAAGCAGTGATAATGTATTGGGCCTATAGCTTACTGCACAAACCTCATTGCTACAGAACTGTTTTTAATTGGTTAATGCTGCTTAGGCTTACGTTTTTTAAGTCATGTTAAAAACAAATGTGAGCGGTAGATCTCTGCTTGCGTTTTGACTCAGAAAGTGATCTGGACTCAGAAAAAGGTTGGTGACCACTGTTCTAGAGTTTTCCCTGTTAACACTATCAACGTTTCCCTTTACTGTGGTAATTGTGATCATAATCAACGCAATATTAGCCAAATTTCATTGCAACATACCGAAACAAAATGAACTATGCAAGAGATTTTGTTGTAGGCAGAACGCATCGGAGTAGGATTCTATTGCATCTATTGCATCTATATATTACACACGACTCAGCCCGTACTCTACACAGACCAGTGTGCCATAACCAATCAGAGCTGCAGTAGGCCTATATACAAATAGACTATTGCCATATATGGATCTGTGCCATTTCCTTTGAACTGGACTGTGTTTACAGCATACACATTTTGTTATTCTCCTTTGCTAGTTAGTGAGTTATTAGCCCAGTTATAGATTATTTGTAGTCAGCAATAGGGGAGTGATTACTTCCTACAAGAGGACAAATAAGCATGTCAGGTAAATACCTTTTTTTTTTGTCTTAAAGGGGCATTGTTGTATTTTGAGACAGGCTTGAATAAGCTAAGTAGCCAATAGGCAGAGGGTAGCATAATTAGTCTGATTCTCTGTAATAAAGAGAGGGAACATATCAGGAAATGGAGATGAGGAGAATGACCGTCACCAGAAAGAGTGACTCTCTCACATGGCATGGTTACCATACAAAATAAATTATATTATTTTTAGAAATAGTCTTTAGTTTACTGCTTTTTAGAAATAGTCTTTAGTTTACTGCTTATTTGGAATAGTCTTTAGTTTACTGTTTTTTTTAGAAATAGTCTTTAGTTTACTGCTTTTTGGGAATAGTCTATTAGTTTACTGCTTTTGGGGAATAGTCTTTAGTTTACTGCTTTTTGGGGAATAGTCTTAAGTTTACTGCTTTTGGGGGAATAGTCTTTAGTTTACTGCTTTTTTGGGAATAGTCTTTAGTTTACTGCTTTTGGGTATAGTCTTTAGTTTACTGCTTTTTAGAAATAGTCTTTAGTTGACTGTTTTTTGGGGAATAGTCTTTAGTTTACTGCTTTTTGGGGAATAGTCTTTAGTTTACTGCTTTTTAGAAATAGTCTTTAGTTTACTGCTTATTTGGAATAGTTTTTAGTTTACTGCTTTTTGGAAATAGTCTTTAGTTTACTGCTTTTGGGGAATAGTCTTTAGTTTACTGCTTTTTGGGAATAGTCTTTAGTTTACTGTTTTTTGGGGAATAGTCTTTAGTTTACTGCTTTTGGGGAATAGTCTTTAGTTTACTGCTTTTTGGGGAATAGTCTTTAGTTTACTGCTTTTTTGAAATCGTCTTTAGTTTACTGCTTATTTTGAATAGTCTTTAGTTTACTGCCTTTTGGGAATAGTCTTTAGTTTACTGCTTTTTGGAAATAGTCTTTAGTTTACTGCTTTTTGGAAATAGTCTTTAGTTTACTGCTTTTGGAAATAGTCTTTAGTTTACTGTTTTTTGGGAATTGTCTTTAGTTTACTGCTTTTTAGAAATAGTCTTTAGTTTACTGCTTTTTTGGAAATAGTCTTAAGTTTACTGCTTTTTGGAAATAGTCTTTAGTTTACTGCTTTTTGGAAATAGTCTTTAGTTTACTGCTTTTTGGAAATAGTCTTTAGTTTACTGCTTTTTGGGAATTGTCTTTAGTTTACTGCTTTTTAGGAATAGTCTTTAGTTTACTGCTTTTTGGAAATAGTCTTTAGTTTACTGCTTTTTAGAAATAGTCTTTAGTTTACTGTTTTTTGGGGTATAGTCTTTAGTTTACTGCTTTTTGGGGAATAGTCTTTAGTTTACTGCTTTTTAGAAATTGTCTTTAGTTTACTGCTTATTTGGAATAGTTTTCAGTTTACTGCTTTTTGGAAATAGTCTTTAGTTTACTGCTTTTGGGGAATAGTCTTTAGTTTACTGCTTTTTGTGAATAGTCTTTAGTTTACTGCTTTTTGGGGAATAGTCTTTAGTTTACTGCTTTTGGGGAATAGTCTTTAGTTTACTGTTTTTTGGGGAATAGTCTTTAGTTTACTGCTTTTTAGAAATCGTCTTTAGTTTACTGCTTATTTGAAATAGTCTTCAGTTTACTGCCTTTTGGGAATAGTCTTTAGTTTACTGCTTTTTTAAAATAGTCTCAAGTTTACTGTTTTTTGGAAATAGTCTTTAGTTTACTGCTTTTGAAAATAGTCTTTAGTTTACTGCTTTTTAGAAATGGTCTTTAGTTTACTGCTTTTTTGGAAATAGTCTTTAGTTTACTGCTTTTTGGAAATAGTCTTTAGTTTACTGCTTTTGGAAATAGTCTTTAGTTTACTGCTTTTTAGAAATAGTCTTTAGTTTACTGCTTTTTGGGGTATAGTCTTTAGTTTACTGCTTTTTGGGGAATAGTCTTTAGTTTACTGCTTTTTAGAAATTGTCTTTAGTTTACTGCTTATTTGAAATAGTTTTCAGTTTACTGCTTTTTGGAAATAGTCTTTAGTTTACTGCTTTTGGGGAATAGTCTTTAGTTTACTGCTTTTTGGGAATAGTCTTTAGTCTACTGCTTTTTGGGGAATAGTCTTTAGTTTACTGCTTTTGGGGAATAGTCTTTAGTTTACAGTTTTTTGGGGAATAGTCTTTAGTTTACTGCTTTTTAGAAATCGTCTTTAGTTTACTGCTTATTTGAAATAGTCTTTAGTTTACTGCCTTTTGGGAATAGTCTTTAGTTTACTGTTTTTTTGAAATAGTCTCAAGTTTACTGTTTTTTTTGGGAAATAGTCTTTAGTTTACTGCTTTTGAAAATAGTCTTTAGTTTACTGCTTTTTAGGAATGGTCTTTAGTTTACTGTTTTTTTGGAAATAGTCTTTAGTTTACTGTTTTTTGGAAATAGTCTTTAGTTTACTGCTTTTTTGAAATAGTCTCAAGTTTACTGTTTTTTTGGGAATTGTCTTTAGTTTACTGCTTTTTAGAAATGGTCTTTAGTTTACTGCTTTTTAGAAATTAGTCTTTAGTTTACTGCTTTTTGGAAATAGTCTTTAGTTTACTGCTTTTTAGAAATAGTCTTTAGTTTACTGCTTTTTGGGAATAGTCTTTAGTTTACAGCTTTTTGGGAATAGTCTTTAGTTTACTGCTTTTTGGAAATAGTCTTTAGTTTACTGCTTTTTGGGAATTGTCTTTAGTTTACTGCTTTTTAGAAATAGTCTTTAGTTTACTGCTTTTTAGAAATAGTCTTTAGTTTACTGCTTTTTGGGAATAGTCTTTAGTTTACAGCTTTTTGGGAATAGTCACACTGATTCTGCTTGTTCTCTCCAACACTGCCGGAATCTGAGCAGACAGACACGAACACTCCACATGCCTAGTGCCTCTCTTCTCGGCATTAATTCAACGGAAATGTCTGCCTCTTAATGACAAAGCGGCAAATGAAGTTGTAACTGTAGCTATCTTGGACTAAATGCTCTGTCGTTTAGATAATTATTTACTTCCAATGCACAATTATCATGGTGAGTTCCAACCGAACACGGCACAAAGAGACAAAAACAACAAAGATAGTCAGAGAGCAAGAGAGGGAGGAAACACTGACTGATCAATGTCTTTGGCAGGTTTCCTCAAGTTATTGTGGAACAAGAGACTGTTGAAAGTAGTTTATAAAGCCGTCAGACAACCATTTTATGTCTTTCAGCAGTAGTTAGCTGTATTTTGGTGTATCTATATTTAGATGAACATGGTATATGTGCTGACTGTATTGCTGTATTCTGTATTAAATGCAGATTTCGTGGTGTTTTTGTCATGTTACTATTTCGAGTTATGAATACATATCATTGAGAATGGCATATTTGCAGGATTTTTTGATTCGTGCAGAGTTTGTGGACAAAGCTTGGGTCATGACTAAATAGTAATCCATCCATAACCATTATATACATTACTACGGCAACATAATAGCACCATCACACAAGTGACTTCAATTTTTCTACTATAGTGCCATAGGAATTAGCTCATTGGTCAACTTTGACCTGTGATGACTTATAGTCAAAAACAAAATACCCTGTCCATGAAATCACAGCTGGGTTTCCCTTCAAAACTGTGCTGGCATTACACCAACACCAACACACAAACACCCACCCACCCACACACACACACACACACACACACACACACACACACACACACACACACACACACACACATACACACACACACACACACACACACACACACACTAAACCTGACTCCCGAGTTATCTTCCAACCTGACCTTTTTCCTGTTAAAAGGTTTTTGGTTCAGTTTCTGAGGGAAGCCACCTCCAGTGCCGCGGGTGTGTGATTTGTGATTAGTGGGCGGCTCAGAGTGCTCAGAGTGCTCAGAGTGGATTTGATGTGGCCCCAGGGCCCTTGCTCTCATAATTACGCTGTGTCCCCTGGGAGGGCCCCTGAAGTGACAGCCGTGAAGCTCAGGCTTTTTACCAGGTCAGACCAGGCTATTGAGAACATCCTGTACCGAGCGTCTTTTTAAAGACCCATTCCCGAGGAGCCGGTGGCACAGGGAGTAGCTTTACATTACAACAGGCACCTGTTCCTTAACCTACTTTGAGCTGTGAGGTCATTGGTACTTCACCTTCATTAGGGTACGCAACAGAAAACGTTTTAAATTGTTTTGCAATGGAAAGCAAACCTGTTCGTTTGTTATTGGACAACTCCCTGACTGACAGTTGTTGTTTTTTTTAAACCCTTGTCGTGTATGTACCATCTATGTTTTACGAGCCAAATGTTTGCAGTTGTAGGGAATTATCCCAACCAGTAACATTTGTTGAAATCATTTTTTTATTAATAATATTCAACACACTTCTTTTTTTTTTGTAAATCCGGTTGAAGGCAGCGCTGGTTTGGTTTAGTCTAGGTATGAAGAATTTGGAATTTGGAAAAAGTCACATCATGAAAAATTATTTTTAAAAGCCAAAGTCAATAATTACATCTTCACTTGCTACATTTACTTCTTTTCTGCAAAACATATGACTTACCGTACACAAACACAGCTGGAGAAAACTACAGTGTATCTAAGCTTAACCGAAATCAAGTGAAAATCTTTCAATTAACTTTATTGAGGTATCCTATAAACTGTGGTGCCACTTCAAACTGCCTAAACCCTCCACAAATAAAGCATGTTGACTGTATTTTCTTCCAAAGCTTTTGGAAATACTGTGTTTTTCCTTTTAAACCTGCCTGCTATTTTCCTTTTGAAACTCGGCATCTAAAAGGGAAGCCATTTCTCCCCGAGACGCATAAAAAGCCACATGGTCTGCCTCTCCACAACTCTATTTACATTGGAGGGAACAGTTTTAATTTCAAATTATGTTATAATGTACACCATGTCAGCTGGGCTTTAAACATCATTTTCAGTGAAAAATCATTACATTTGGCCCATTGGAGAGGGGGGTACTGGTAATTGTTCCAAAACTATTCACAAGTGGAGGTCCTTGGGAGACAGGCTCCCTTTGTAGACCGTTTGTTTTTCATGTCTTGGCTTAATTAATTACCCCATCCATTCACATTCCCATCCTTTACGAGAACAGTAATCTCGCAGGTCGTGGCACTGAGCACTACTTTACGTCATGTAATAACACAGAAAATGTTTATTAACACCTTATTACACTACCGGGGCAAAAGAGACATAGAGTTTTACTTTATATAGGCTACATAGAGGATAGGGCCGGGACCATACCAGTATTGCGATACTCGTTAGTATCGTGGCAAGGAAACAAAACACGAAGCAGATTTAACTTCTTTATGAAAACAGCCCTAATGTTGGAAACAAACATCATTATGTTGTCATCCAGTGTCCCATTTATTTATTTTCCAAGCTGTAGCACACAATATTTTACATACAGCAGGTATTTAAAGGACCAAATAGTTTGGTCTGCTTCGTTTTTATATTTATGCCATGGAGAAAAAAAATATCGCAATACTGGCATCGTCACAGCCCTAATATGGAATATAGTGCTGAATGTTATAACTGTTCGTCAATATGTTTTCTAAGCTCTTTAATATAGATTCTATATTCATTGATTGTTCTGTGTGAATCCAAAAAGATTTGAATGCAATAGGACAGAGTCCCAATAAACTCTCCTTCCTCCTGAAGTGTGCACTCGTTCACTACCCACAAAAACAAGCCTTGGCATGTGTTTGAGGGAGTTTCTGTTTTCTGCCTTTCAAATCCATGAAGGGAAGTGAACAAGTGAAGATAAATGGCATTTCTATTTGTATTTATTATGGATCCCCATTAGTTCCTGCCAAGGCAGCAGCTACTCTTCCTGGGGTTTATTATGGATCCCCATTAGTTCCTGCCAAGGCAGCAGCTACTCTTCCTGGGGTTTATTATGGATCCCCATTAGTTCCTGCCAAGGCAGCAGCTACTCTTCCTGTGGGGTTTATTATGGATCCCCATTAGTTCCTGCCAAGGCAGCAGCTACTCTTCCTGGGGTTTATTATGGATCCCCATTAGTTCCTGCCAAGGCAGAAGCTAATCTTCCTGGGGTTTATTATGGATCCCCATTAGTTCCTGCCAAGGCAGCAGCTACTCTTCCTGGGGTTTATTATGGATCCCCATTAGTTCCTGCCAAGGCAGCAGCTACTCTTCCTGGGGTTTATTATGGATCCCCATTAATTCCTGTCAAGGCAGCAGCTACTCTTCCTGGGGTTTATTATGGATCCCCATTAATTCCTGTCAAGGCAGCAGCTACTCTTCCTGGGGTTTATTATGGATCCCCATTAGTCCCTGCCAAGGCAGAAGCTACTCTTCCTTGGGTTTATTATGGATCCCCATTAGTTCCTGCCAAGGCTTGCAGCTACTCTTCCTGGGGTTTATTATGGATCCCCATTAGTTCCTGCCAAGGCAGCAGCTACTCTTCCTGGGGTTTATTATGGATCCTCATTAGTTCCTGTCAAGGCAGCAGCTACTCTTCCTGGGGTTTATTATGGATCCCCATTAGTTCCTGCCAAGGCAGCAGCTACTCTTCCTGGGGTTTATTATGGATCCCCAATAGCTGCCAAGGCAGCAGCTAATCTTCCTGGGGTTTATTATGGATCCCCATTAGTTCCTGCCAAGGCAGCAGCTACTCTTCCTGGGGTTTATTATGGATCCCCATTAGTTCCTGCCAAGGCAGCAGCTACTCTTCCTGGGGTTTATTATGGACCCCCATTAATTCCTGTCAAGGCAGCAGCTACTCTTCCTGGGGTTTATTATGGATCCCCATTAATTCCTGTCAAGGCAGCAGCTACTCTTCCTGGGGTTTATTATGGATCCCCATTAGTCCCTGCCAAGGCAGAAGCTACTCTTCCTTGGGTTTATTATGGATCCCCATTAGTTCCTGCCAAGGCTTGCAGCTACTCTTCCTGGGGTTTATTATGGATCCCCATTAGTTCCTGCCAAGGCAGCAGCTACTCTTCCTGGGGTTTATTATGGATCCTCATTAGTTCCTGTCAAGGCAGCAGCTACTCTTCCTGGGGTTTATTATGGATCCCCATTAGTTCCTGCCAAGGCAGCAGCTACTCTTCCTGGGGTTTATTATGGATCCCCAATAGCTGCCAAGGCAGCAGCTACTCTTCCTGGGGTCCAGCAAAATTAAGGCAGTTATACATTTTAAAAGCATTACAATACATTCATAACAGATTTCACAACATATTAAGTGTGTGTCCTCAGGCCTCTACTCTACTACCACATATCTTTAACACAAAATCCATGTGTGTATAGTGCGTATGTTATCATGTGTGTTTGTATGCATGTGTCTATGTTTGTGTTGCTTCACAGACCCCTCTGTTCCATGAGGTGTATTTCTATCTGTTTTTTAAAATCTGATTCTATTGCTTGCATCAGTTACTTGATGTGGAATAGAGTTCCATGTAGTCATGGCTCTATGTAGTATTGTGCGCCTCCCATAATCTGTTCTGGACTTGGGGACTGTGAAGAGACCTCTGGTGGCACGTCTTGTGGGGTATGCATCGGTGTCTGAGCTGTGTGCTAGTAGTTTAAACAGACAGCTCGGCGCATTCAACATGTTTAATACCTCTCACAAATACAAGTAGTGATGAAGTCAATCTCTCCTCCACTTTGAGCCAGGAGAGATTGACAGCATATTATTAATGTTAGCTCTCTGTGTACATCCCAGGGCCAGCCGTGCTGCCCTGTTCTGAGCCAATTACAACGGCCAATTACAATGGCTATGTCCATCTTTGTGGCACCTGACCACAAGACTGAACAGTAGTCCAGGTGCGATAAAACAGATAAATGGTAGTCAACCATGCATTGTTAGTGGTCCCAAATCAAACAGGCACCACATAGTTTAATTTCTATCCTTTTATATTGTGGCAAACCAACCCAACACTGACAACTTACACATGACCAATGTGTCTGCACTTATAGCCAATGGGAAATCCTCAATGTGATCAAAAGAACCCAAAAAATAATAATTAAAATGCATTGGGTGGGCAGTTCTTATCAAGGACATGTTCAAGGTATTCTCAACCGTGTGTAAAGCATGACAATGTGCTGGTTGATTTTGTGGTAATTACATTCAAACTCTTTCCTTTTCATCTCAAATCAACTTTTAAAAGTGTTAACTCTACAAAGGGGAAAACTTTTATACCCACAAATGAGTATTTTAGTTCATCCCCTGGACAGCAGGAGCCAAAATAAAGACTTTGATATAGTTGATACATTCAGTACTGTAAAATGATTTCCCCACAGGCGGAAGAATATGCCTCAACACTCTGGGCCTATAAAGTGCAGGGAATGTGTAACCCCACCTGTCACATGGTCTGCATCTGAGACAATACATGGCTTCTTTGGCGTCGTTTGTCTCTGTCTGCCCACGCGTGTTGACAACAGATTTAACCCTGGGAGCCCGAGTCAAAACTGATGTCATCAATACACGTCCAAAAGGAAGCCCCTCTTTGTCACAGACGGAGGCCAACCTCATGTTTATTCACAGTAACCGTGACGGAGACGAGACGAGTTAGAATCCTGTTTGGTTTTATGCCCAGCTTTATAAAAAACAATACAGTATGTAAATATAATGGGCTTGGTACATACACTCTCAGAAAGAAAGCTGTAGAATCAGTAGAATAATATAGGGTTATTTGCTTTGTCCCCATACCTACAACCCTCTACGTAGAGTTCTTCATAGAACTCCATGTAGATGATTCTACCTATAACCCTTTTATAATCTAAAGCCCCTCAAACTCAACTCTGGTCCTCGAAGCCAGTTCCACTGCATGTTTTTCATTGTTCCCTTGTAATCAGGGACTGATTTAGACCTGGGACACCAGGTGGGTGCAATTAATTATCAGGTAGAACCTAAAACCAGCAGGCTCCGGACCTCGTAGGTTAAGAGTTGAATACCTCTGATCTAAAGGTTCTTCCTAGAACCCTCTACGAAGGGTTCTACCGAGACCCCTTTTTATCTTTGAAGGGTTGTTCCTGGAACGCTCCATGAACGGTCCCACCAGCATTATTAGCCTTTAAAATTAAACTCTTTATGACAACACATTACACACATCATAAGGACTTTCTTTGAGGGCCTAGTTATAACCTAACACAGTGTTTTAGGAAACTCCCGGTTTACAGGCCTCATCAGGGCCTGCAAGTCACATTATTCTGGCTTGCAAAGGGATGTGTAATTCCTATTGGAATCCAGCCAGAGTGAGGATACCTAACGATCGGTACTATTAATCACCCGCAACCTGCATTCAGAATGACTGCCAGTTTAGGGAAGATTGGATGACGAGAGTCCCTAAACCATCTAAACAGGAACGGCCTTCTCCGTAACAGGGTGCAATAAATCCAACCCCTAACAGTTTGGATTAGTTGAGACAAATGTACGTTATTTATCTTTGTGTAGCATAAGATTAATCAACCAATCAGTGTACATGCAAAAACACAGATATTGAAACAAACAATTCTGAAAATCAGCCTGCAAGAGAGCATGCTGGGAAATGTGATAATGATGGGTGTGTGGTTTTGAGTGTTTTACTATACACAGAGTTAAAAATGACACAATCAGACTCAACTCTTATAAACACCAACACTGGGATTATTTTATACCACTGATTGTCAAGTAAATGTTATTTCTGAATCAACACTACAAATGTTACACTGAAAAATCAACACAAGGTCAAATGTGCCAATTTGCTGTGTACCATACGATATACACTGCTGGTTCACTCATCCTCCCTTCTGTTCCCCTACTCTCTGCTGAGTAAAATCACAGAAAAAAATCTAATCTGAAAGCCAGAAATCATGGCAAATATATAATCTACTGTATGTCAGTACTGTATATGCAAAATGATTAAGGGAATACCAGACACATGGGAAAATATTCCCATATAGGTACAGTTTAAAACACTGAGGTAAACAATATTTAAAATACATTTTAAATATTTAGAATACACTTTAAAAAAGTGTATTCAGATTCAGAAGAAAAAAAGCTTATTCTGCCTTCCAAAGAATCCTTCTTGTCTCCAAAGAAACATCAAAAAACCCTTTCTTCCAAAAACGGTTCTTCGGGTGAAAATGGTTCTTGGTAGAACCCTATCCTTC
The DNA here is from genome assembly GCF_020615455.1 of Coregonus clupeaformis. Classification (NCBI taxonomy): domain Eukaryota; kingdom Metazoa; phylum Chordata; class Actinopteri; order Salmoniformes; family Salmonidae; genus Coregonus; species Coregonus clupeaformis. Next base: position 455,768 of record NW_025533649.1, read on the forward strand.
TGGAAAGAACCCTTTTGGAAGCCTTTTTCTAAGAGTGTATTGCTTTATATTATGATCTCTGTGAAGCTGTTTTGAAATTGTGTTGTTGTAATATTGCAAACGAATGTGGCAGTTTCATCATTAAGGATTTCAGCTTTAACTCATATAGAATCTAGCAGCATTTATTCATTATTCACTGTTATTGTGGTGATCATACTTGTGTTATTGTGGTGCTCATACTTGAGTTGGTGAATATTCATGTCATTTGAATGCATTCCAATCAAGACCTTGTGGGCAGAAACGTCAATGTTTTGAACCAAAGTGAAACAAATACATTTTAAACAGATTTGATTTGTTGCACCTATCTTAATGAATGTTCATGCCAGGGAATGGAAACTCGGTTAATGAATACGGCTTTACAAACCTGTGTATTATAAAGTATTCGTATGAATGGTTACATAATCTATATGTTTTTGCCCCCTGGACTGTAGTCTGGATGTCCTTGAACTCCATAAATAAAACAAAGGTAAGATAGGCTTTTTATGTATGGGTGTACAGTATGTGTGTCTGTCCCCATGTGTTTGAGAGAGGGAGACAAAGAGAGATTCATTGTGTGCAGTTGTTCTGCTGAACGGATATGTACTTTAAATATTCAAAGGCAGATGGTTACATTTTTGCCCCCTCGGAGCAGATTGACTGGATTCACTGCAATCTTTCCCTCTCCCCTGGCAGATGTTTAGAGCTCTCTATGTTTGATGGCTCCCCTCTGTCACGTAAAAATCTTCCCAGCGTGAAATAGTTCCCAATCGTTCTGATCGTTCTGATTGTGTTCTGATTGTGACGTCATGCTGTAAAATTTCACCCAGTGTGAACATGTTCCCAGTTCAATAATTGCCCGCGCATCTCTTTTTGTGGATGGCTGAGCTCATGCAGATGTTTCTCTCACACCCTCCCTCCACCTCGAAAAACTGTTCTGTGGGCACGCGCATTTGCTTCACACATCTGCCAATCAGTGGTGGCCTGGAGTATTGACTCTGACCACCAGAAGTTGGTTGAGGCGTGTGGTCAGCATATAAATTCCCGGACTCGCGCGTCAAAGAGCTGAGGGTTGATGTGAGGAGAGATTTTTTGCGATTGCAAAGACTTGGGCGCTACGTTTTCGATTGACAGTGCATATATTTGTTTGTTAGTTAGTTAGTTAGCTAGCTATACAAACAAGTTAAAACGGCGCACCTCTGAGAACAAGCCATCTCGACCAGTTTACAGCTAATTATGCTAGTTAGCTAGCTAAATCAAGGGGGTGTGAGAGAAACATCTGCACGAGCTCAGCCATCCACACAGACGCTCGTGCAGATTATTGACTGGGAACATTTTCACGCTGTGAAGAATTTTTTACAACATGACGTCACAATCACAACACAATCAGAATGATTGGGAACCATTTCACGCTGGGAAGATTTTTTTACATGACACCCATGCACAGCAAATGAAAGCAGTTGTATAACCCTGTTTTACCACTTAAATCCACTGGAAAGCAAAACAGGCAAAGCAGCCAGTCACATGACAGATAACCATCGTTCTCATCCATTCAACTTCAGCTGTAGGAATGATAAAAATACACCAATGAAACAACCTTTACTTGTTGTTGCTGTGTGTTCACATGCATCCCAGTATAAGGTATGAAGTCTACGGCTCTGAGGGTGAAAAAGCGTCAGTGCGAGAGGGCAGATGGTAAACACCACACGGTAGTAAGGTCAGAGGTCACCCAGGACTGATGAATGAGCAAATCAATATGTGTCGGGAGAGCAGCATTCTGTTTCTCAGTTTTCAGTCCTCCGGTCCGGGATACTCCTCACTCCAAAGGTACTCCTCACTCCAATATACTCCTCACTCCGGGAGTCCAGGGTGGAGCACGAGATTCATGGATAGGGTTGGAGAGAGGGTTAGCCACGCTAGTGTCTTGGAGTAGGTTTGGAGAGAGGCTTACCCACGCTAGGGGCTCTCTCCATAAAATATAAGCAAAAAATATGTGACAAGCCCCACTGTAATTTCAAACCGTGTGTTCCACGTTGGCTAAAAAGCTGTGGCTGTTGCTATGTGTGTGTGTAAAGGAGACACGAAACCACCTTCTTAAATATCTTCCTTTTTAGCAGACCCCTAGTTGTCTCAAGCTCAGTGTCGCTTGATGTTTTTCTCTCATGTGTCTCCAGGGGTTTATATTCCAATGTAGAGAAGAGCATGGGCTCCTCAGGTTTGGGTTCTGTGCCCGCTCTACCCCCCCCTCCCATATTGCTGCCACACAAGTTGTCTGCAGACTGTTTATTTGTGGGTGCATGAGTGTTACCTTTCAGCTCCAATTCAGATGGTGAAAGTGATCTTACACCAACCAATCAGTCATGGAACTTTATGTCTTCATTGCCCTTTGCACTCCATCTGCTTTCACTCTAATGCCCAAATGGTATCAAGCTTACAGTCAGAACTGTTATGGTGTCTGTCCGAAAACATCGGACTTTATCTCCTCTAGGTTCCAGAAATATGATGTTACATCTTCCCACACTTTTTGACTTCTGTATATGTATGGAACTTTGTTCCTACATTCTGCTATATCTGAAATGGTTCAATTTCAATTTGTCATACTATCAGTTATGATTTCGATTACTTTAACATGGGATTCATACTCAAATAATTATAAAAGATTTCAGTAGTTTTTCATTCAGGTTTATCTGACTCCTGAAACCACGAGAACACTGCTTGAGGTTTATCTGATTTCTGAAACCAAGAGAACACCGCTTGAGGTTTGAGAAAGTATTTGACTTGCATCCTATGATGCTCAAGATCCCACATTTAGAGGTGCTGCTTGGAGAACCACCCCTCTGCCAACTCCCTTCTAAGATGGACACGGAGTCTCCAACATAATTAAACACGTCTGCACATATATGCCAAACAACTAAGGCCTCAAGCCAGACACCAAAAAAGGAATTAAAGACCTGCGATGACTTAAATACCGTCCCAGGAAAAGGGACAAGTCCTTCCAGCCCATTCGCTGATCGTTTGTAAGACACGCCTTCTATTTTAATAATATGCCATTTAGCCAATGCTTTTATCCAAAGCAACTTACAGTCATGCGTGCATACATTTTTTGTGTATGGGGTGGTCCCGGGGATCGAACCCACTACCCTTGGCGTTACAAGCACCATGCTCTACCAGCTGAGCTACAGAGGACCTCTATTTCGAGGCAGTGAGAAAAAAAAAAAGTCTCAGGGAAATGCTCATTCCTGCCCTGTTAGGACCGGCTCGTCCTATCTTGGAACTCTGTCATGTGGTAACACTGTGTCAGAGTCCCCCTCAAGCAGTAATTTACATGGAGAGGTTCCCAGGGAAGAATGGTCGTGTATACAGCCAGAAGATTATCAATTCGTCATATGGATGATGCAGACTCACAGATAGGAGGAGAAGACAAGATGGCCGCTATCCATGTACTGTGCTTTAGAATATATACACTACCGGTCAAAGGTTTTAGAACACCTACTCATTCAAGGGCTTTTCTTAATTTTTTACTATTTTTTTACAAAGTATAATAATAGTGAAGACATCAAAACTATGAAATAACACATATGGAATCATGTAGTAACCAAAAAAAGTGTTAAACAAATCAATATATATTTTTTATTTGAGATTCTTCAAATAGCCACCCTTTGCCTTGATGACAGCTTTGCACACTCTTGGCATTCTCTCAACCAGCTTCATGAGGTAGTTACCTGGAATGCATTTCAATTAACCTCAACGGGATCGGTATCCCGTATATCGGGATGGTTGAGCTAACGTGTGCTAATGTGATTAGCATGACTGTTGTAAGTAACAACACATTTTCCAGGACATATACATGTCTTATATGGGCACAAAGCTTACATTCTTGTTAATCTAACTGCACTCTCCAATTTACAGTAGCTATTACAGTGAAAAAATACCTTGCTATTGTTTGAGGAGAGTGCACAACAACAAAAAAACGTATCACGGCAACTGGTTTGATACATTCACCTCTGAAGGTAAATAATATACTTACATTCAGTAATAATTCAGTAATAATATACTTACAGTCAGTAGTCCCAGAGATAAAATGTAGCATAGTTTTGTTTGATAAAATCTATTTTTATATTCAAATGTAGGATCTGGGTTCTACAGTTGGAACCCCTGCTGTCTCTGGCTCCACACCCACCCCGCCCGGCCATCTAGATGTGTGAAAGTTAGTGTATAAGCTAATGATCCATCATGTATGACATTCCTGGGAGTGTGTAAACTTACATTTTGTATTACCATATCATTTTTGTACGTTCTCTATAGTTCTGTACTTGAAAATGTATAAATTGACCAATTCGGCACATTTGGGCAGTCTTGACACAAAATTGTCCAGTATTGCAATGCTTCACTTGATCAATCTGACACTATGCACACACACTGCTGCCATCTAGTGACCAAAGTCTAAATTGCGTCTAAACTGCAATATTATAATTTGGCCTTTCTCTTTGCATTTCAAAGATGATGGAACAAAGAAATTAATAGAAAATTATGTTTTTTGTTTGTATTATCTTTTACCAGATCTAATGTGTTACATTCTCCTACATTATATTCTCCTACATCTCCTACATTTCCACAAACTTCAAAGTGTTTCCTTTCAAATGGTATCAAGAATATGCATATCCTTGCTTCAGGTCCTGAGCTACAAGCAGTTAGATTTGGGTATGTCATTTTAGGCGAAAATTGAAAAAAAGGGTCCGATCCTTAAGAAGTTAACAGGTGCGCTTTCTTAAAAGTGAATTTGTGGAATTTCTTTCCTTCTTAATGCGATTGAGCCAAACAGTTGTGTTGTGACAAGGTAGCCCTATTTGGTAAAAGACCAAGTCCATATTATGGCAAGAACAACTCAAATAAGCAAAGAGAAACGACAGTCCATCATTACTTTAAGACATGAAGGTCAGTCAATACGGAACATATCAAGAACTTTGAACGTTTCTTCAAGTGCAGTTGAAAAAACCATCAAGAGCTCTCATGAGGACCAGACAGGAAAGGAAGAACCAGAGTTACCTCTGCTGCAGAGGATAAGTTCATTAGAGTTACCAGCCTCAGAAATTGCAGCCCAAATAAATGCTTCACAGAGTTAAAGTAATAGACACATCTCAACATCAACTGTTCAGAGGAGACTATGTGAATCAGGCCTTCATGGTCGAATTGCTGCAAAGAAACCACTACTAAAGGACACCAATCCCAGAAACCCTAGGCCCACTCCAATTTTCAAACCGCCCAAACAGATCCACAGATTATGCAATCTCTATTGCACTCCACACTGCCCTTTCCCACCTGGACAAGAGGAACACATACGTGAGAATGCTATTCATTGACTACAGCTCAGCGTTCAACATCATAGTGCCCTCAAAGCTCATCACTAAGCAATGGACCCTGGGACTAAACACCTCCCTCTGCAACTGGATCCTGGAATTCCTGACGGGCCGCCCCCAGGTGGTAAGGGTAGGTAACAACACATCTGCCACACTGATCCTCAACACAGGGGCCCCTCAAGGGTGTGTGCTCAGTCCCCTCCTGTACTCCCTGTTCACCCATGACTGCATGGCCAGGCACGACTCCAACACCATCATTAAGTTTGCCGACAACACAACAGTGGTAGGCCTGATCACCGACAATGATGAGACAGCCTATAGGGAGGAGGTCAGAGACCTGGCTGTGTGGTGCCAGGATAACAACCTCTCCCTCAACGTGACCAAGACAAAGGAGATGATTGTGGACTACAGGAAAAAAAAAGAGGACTGAGCACGCCCTCATTCTCATCGACGGGGCTGTAGTGGAACAGGTTGAGAGCTTCAAGTTCCTTGGTGTCCACATCACCAACAAACTATCATGGTCCAAACACACCAAGACAGTCGTGAAGAGGGCATGACAAAGCCTATTCCCCCTCAGGAGACTGAAAAGATTTGGCATGGGTCCTCTGATCCTCAAAACATTCTACATTCTACAGCTGCACCATCGAGAGCATCCTGACTGGTTGCATTACCGCCAGGTATGGCAACTGCTTGGCCTCCGACCGCAAGGCACTACAGAGGGTAGAGCGTACTGCCCAGTACATCACTGGGGCCAAGCTCCCTGCCATCCAGGACCTCTATACCAGGCGGTGTCAGAGGAAGGTCCTATTTATTTAATTATTTATGCATAGTCACTTTAACTTAACCCACATGTACATATTTCCTCAACTACCTCAACTAGCCGGTGCCCCCGCACATTGACTCTGCACCGGTACCCCCCCTGTATATATAGCCTCCCTACTGTTATTTTATTTTACTTCTGCTCTTTTACTTTTTTATTAAAAATAAATGCACTGTTGGTTAAGGGCTGTAAGTAAGCATTTCACTGTAATGTCTGCACCTGTTGTTTTCGGTGCATGTGGCCAATACAATTTGATTTGATTTGATTTGACCAATAATAAGAAGAGACTTGCTTGGGCAAGAAACACGAGCAATGGACATTAGACTGGTGGAAACTTGTCCAAATTGGAGATTTTTGGTTCCAACCTTCGTGTCTTTGAGAGACGTGGTGTGGGTGAACGGATGATCTCCACATGTGTATTTTCCACCGTAAAGCATGGAGGAGGAGGTGTTATGGCATGGGGGTGCTTTGCTGGTGATACTGTCTGGGATTTATTTAGAATTCAAGGCACACTTAACCATCATGGCTACCACAGCATTCTGCAGCGATACGCCATCCCATCTGGTTTGGGCTTAGTGGGAATATCATTTGTTATTCCACAGGACAATGACCCAACACACCTCCAGGCTGTGTAAGGGCTATTTTACCAAGAGGGAGAGTGATGGAGTGCTGCATCAGATGACCTGGCTTCCACAATCCCCCGACCTCAACCAAATTGAGATGGTTTGGGATGAGTTTGACCGCAGAGTGAAGGAAAAGCAGCCAACAAGTGCTCAGCAATTGTGGGATCTCCTTCAAGACTGAAAAGCATTCCAGGTGAAGCTGGTTGAGAGAATGCCAAGAGTGTACAAAGCTGTCATCAAAGCAAAGGGTTGCTATTTGAAGAATCTCAAATCTCAAATAAATGTTGATTTGTTTAACACTTTTTTGGGTACTACATGATTCCACATGTGTTATTTCATAGTTTTGATGTCTTCAGTATTATTATACAATGTAGAAAGTAATACAAATTAAGAAAAACCCTTGAATGAGTAGGTGTTCTAAAACTTTTGACCAGTAGTGTATGTCTACACATTCACAGGCCAGAATAATGTAGGCTAACCATTTGTGTATATTACTGAAGGATATTTGAATAGGAAGTGGAAAGAGATCAAACATTCCTGTGTTAAGTCAAATGGACACTGTACAGTTCTGGTCAAAAGTTTTGAGAATGACACAAGTATTGGTCTTCACAAAGTTTGCTGCTTCAGTGTTTTTAGATATTTTTCTCAGATGTTACTACGGTATACTGAAGTATAATTACAAGCATTCCATACGTGTCAAAGGCTTTTATTGACAATTACATTAAGTTTATGCAAAGAGTCAATATTTGCAGTGTTGACCCTTCTTTTTCAAGACCTCTGCAATATGCCCTGGCATGCTCTCAATTAACTTCTGGGCCACATCCTGACTGATGGCAGCCCATTCTTGCATAATCAATGCTTGGAGTTTGTCAGAATTTGTGGGTTTTTGTTTGTCCACCCAACTCTTGAGGATTGACCACAAGTTCTCAATGGGATTAAGGTCTGGGGAGTTTCCTGGCCATGGACCCAAAATGTGGATGTTTTGTTCCCCGAGCCACTTAGTTATCACGTTTGCCTTATGGCAAGGTGCTCCATCATGCTGGAAAAGGCATTGTTCATCACCAAACTGTTCTTGGATGGTTGGGAGAAGTTGCTCTCGGAGGATGTGTTGGTACCATTCTTTATTCATGGCTGTGTTCTTAGGCAAAACTGTGAGTGAACCCACTCCCTTGGCTGAGAAGCAACCCCACACATGAATGGTCTCAGGATGCTTTACTGTTGGCATGACACAGGACTGATGGTAGCGCTCACCTTGTCTTCTCCGGACAATATTTTTTCAGGATTCCCCAAACAATCGGAAAGGCGATTCATCAGAGAAAATGACTTTACCCCAGTCCTCAGCAGTCCAATCCCTGTACCTTTTGCAGAATATCAGTCTGTTCCTGATGTTTTTCCTGGAGAGAAGTGGCTTCCTCGCTGCCCTTCTTGACACCAGGCCATCCTCCAAAAGTCTTCGCCTCACTGTGCGTGCAGATGCACTCACACCAGCCTGCTGCCATTCCTGAGCAAGCTCTGCACTGGTGGTGCCCCGATCCCGCAGCTGAATCAACTTTAGGAGACGGTCTTGGCGCTTGCTGGACTTTCTTGGACGCCCTGAAGCATTCTTCACAACAATTGAACTTCTCTCCTTGAAGTTCTTGATGATCCGATAAATGGTTGATTTAGGTGCAATCTTACTACCAGCAATATCCTTGCCTGTGAAGCCCTTTTTGTGCAACGCAATGATGACGGCACGTGTTTCCTTGCAGGTAACCATGGTTAACAGAGGAAGAACAATGATTTCAAGCACCACCATCCTTTTAAAGCTTCCGGTCTGTTATTCTAACTCAATCAGCATGACAGAGTGATCTCCAGCCTTGTCCTCGTCAACACTCTCACCTGTGTTAACGAGAGAATCACTGACATGATGTCAGCTGGTCCTTTTGTGGCAGGGCTGAAATGCAGTGGAAATGATTTTTTTGGGATTAAGTTCATTTTCATGGCAAAAAGGGACTTTGCAATTAATTGCAATTCATCTGATCACTCTTCATTACAGTCTGGAGTATATGCAAATTGCCGTCATAAAAACTGAGGCAGCAGACTTTGTGAAAATTAATATTTGTGTCATTCTCAAAAGTTTTGACCACGACTGTACATGAAGTATGAAGTATCCATAGAGAGGGACAATCTTTAACAGTTATTGTAAATTGTTACAGATGTAGGCAACATGCCAGAGAAGGGTTTTCACAGACATCCAGGGTTCATTCAAATGGACAAAGATGTTTAAAATAATGTTGTATACACCACTGGGAAGCAGCTCTTCCATCAAACTTTCCAAAGGTTGTTGTTGAAAAAAAAACCTGCCTGCAGTGGCCTTCAAACCTTCTATTTATTAAAAGAGAAAACATGAAAATGAGAGAACCCTACACTTTTAAAGAGAGGCGGAAAAAGTGTGTTCAAATAAACTTGGTCATATTTTGAATAGCTAACTCAATGGAATATCAAGCTGGGAATCCATAACATAGACTTTCCATGTTGAATGAATCCTTAAGTAAGCTTTACAATATATTTTGACTTGTCTTACCAAGGTCACCCCTTGGACAAAAAGGTATATTTTACCATCTTTAACTGAACTCTCTGTATAACATTCATATTAAAGTATTTTGCTTGGAACATTTGAGTCAAGCATTGATCAGACAGAGCTTGCTGCACTAGACAGCTGAACAGTATGTGTATGCACAAAGCACGTTTGTTTAAATGTCTCTGAAAGTTATGTAAAAGTCAACTCAAACTACAATTCCAACCTTTAGTGAGGAAGATGTGTTCTAAGAAAGGTTGTTGATAGTTATCATTAAAAATGATTCATAGGGAAATTGTGACAAATATTCACAAGCAAGCAGATTACTGAGATAGCAGCGGCAGACGCTACGCCCCTCAGAAAGCAGTGTTTCAGATATTGAGGGTTTAACCCTGGAAGGACATGACAGAAATATCCATAAACCATCAACTTCAGAAATAACACAAAATATGAAATCCTTATGATAAGATATACATTTGTTGTGGTCTCATTCCAGATAGAGTTTTTAACAGGATGTTGTGGGCTCATTCCAGATATAATTTTTACCAGGATGTTGTGGGCTCATTCCAGATAGAGTTTTTAACAGGATGTTGTGGGCTCATTCCAGATAGAGTTTTTAACAGGATGTTGTGGGCTCATTCCAGATAGAGTTTTTAACAGGATGTTGTGGGCTCATTCCAACACTCGCGACGCGGTCAGCCTTTACGGCTGGGACCGCAAGTTTGTGTCCCAGATTCCTGGTTACCAACAACAACGAGACGACCTACAGAGAGGAGCAAGCTGAGAGTTGGATGTCTCTCATGGCTTTGCTCACCCCTGGATGTACCACCTGCCAGTACCTGAGACAGAGAGTCGCTGAGCTGGAGGGGAGAGTATCTGTCTTGCGCCAGATCAAGGAGGACGAGGAACTCCTGGACTCCATGGTTGCACAAACCACCTCCAAAATCGACGACGTCACCTGCCCCTGGCTCGGCACCTCCACTTTCTGGGGAGCCTGTAACGGAGAAACTCCATTTGGTTCCCTTAAATGAGCCATGGCCCAGGCTAGGAGCTAAACCGAAGGGCCCGGTCTGTTCCACCCCTTCTGCTCCGCCTCAGGATGCCTGGATTGCTGTCCGGGGAGTAAAGCACTCCAGGATACGGAATCCATCAAATGTTTCGGAAGTGCTACAATTGGGGAGGAGATTCAAGGTCCTGGAAGACCTGGAAGTGCATTCCAATCATACTGTACAGGGTCCCTCCGCTCCATCTCTACTGCTGCCGTCTCACTCTCAGGTGGAAGTGCCCAAGCACACTCATCAGCGCTCCTTGCCTACCGCTCGGTCGTCAGTCTCAGCTGCTAGCCTCCCCTCAACCTGCTAGGAGGCAGATCACCTGGGAGAGGCCCCGTCATTTACCCAATAAACCCATCTGTAGTCCTTCCGTTCTCGTGGTGGGTTCATCCGTGGTCCGAAACGTTTCAATCCGGAAAGCTGAGACTTTCTGCTACCCTGGCGCTAGGATCCCTGACCTAAATTCCATGCTACCGCTACTTATTAGCAAGCACTCCACCGCTTCAGCTGTCATTGTCCATGTTGGGTCAAATGACATTAAACTCCAGCAGTCAGAGAAATCGAGAGAGGATTTTAAAACATTGATAAATACGCTGCTGGAATCTGGGAAGCAGTGCGTTGTTTCCAGTCCTTTTCCTTCCCCACGGATATGGTTTTTAGTCGTATACGCCAATTACACACCTGGCTTAAGGGATACTGCTGCACGATGGGAATTCCTTTTGTGGATAACTTTGCAGCTTTTACAGACCGACCAGGTCTATTTCTTCGGGACAATTTACACCTTAACAGGCATGGCTCCAGCATCCTCTCCACCAACATGTCTCTTACTCTTGCCTCATGTAGAGCCTTTGATACCTGACGTTGTGTATTTTCGGGGGTTGACTTTTGGGATTGTACGCTCCCCTATCAGACTATGTTCAATGCTCCTCTCCCAGTTTCATTAAATAGTCCCTCAATTGCAAATATGGAACAAACTTCAGCTAACAACCTTTCTGCAATTCCTAGATTATTGTCCAATCACCGTATTGCAAATACTACTTACATGCAGAGAGGTATTGTTAGTAGTAATCTTGTCCCCATAAAATTGAGCTCTGTCAATAGCCCAAAAATGGTTTATTGCTCATTCAGTGCAGCTTCAGGTGCTACCTTGGATATTCCATCTGATATGAATTCCCATAGCAATGGCATTGGAATAATTCATTTGAATGCTAGAAGCCTGATCCAAAAGTTGGACTTTATTGAAATGTTGGTCTCATAATCAGATGTTGACGTACTGATTGTATCTGAATTGTGGCTGTGTGATTCTGTGCCTGATTCAGATGTTCAGTTGATTGGGTACAATATTTATAGAGCCGATAGAGTTGGTAGAGGTGGTGGTATCGCGATTTATGTAAAATGCTGCTTAAATGTTTCTGTGTCCATATCAACCTCTGTCCCAAAGCAATATGAATATCTAGTTTTAAATGTGGTACTTGGTAATAATACTCATTTAACTCTAGCAGGGGTATATTGCCCCCCCCTCTCCCCCTCAGCTCCTCCTTGTACTCTGTGCAAATTATCTGATATACTGTCTAACTATGCAAACTCTGAATTACTGATTTCGGGAGATTTTAACCTGGATTGGCTTTCACCAGTATCCGATAAATTAAAAGATATTTGTACTGAGCTAAATCTAACTCAGCTGATAACGAAACCAACCCGTCCCAACTTTAAGAATCCAGTAAAATCTACTCTAGACATTATTCTAACAAATACCCCCCATAAATACACAGCCAGTGGGGTTTTCTCAAATGATATCAGTGACCACTGCTCTATTGCTTGTATTAGAGATACCAGGCTGAAACACTCTGATCCCTGTTTAATCTCTAAGAGAAATTATAAACATTTCTCACAGCAAGCTTTTATCCTTGATTTACATCACTCTGAGCTTTTATCCACTTGCTGCTTTCTGGACCCGGTTTTAGCCCTTGCTTTTTTTCTCTTCTACTGTTCCCTCTATGTCTGATAAACACGCCCCGCTTAAGAAGCACAGAGTAAGAAACCGAACCAGTTCTTGGTTCTCTCCTGAATTGTCAGGTCTTTTTCTGCAAAAGAATCGGGCCTGGGCCTTGGCGAGGAAAACAGGAACTCCAGCTGATTGGCTGTTTTTTTAGGCAATTGAGAAATAAATGTACTGCAGCTGTCAAAAAGGCAAAATCAAATTACTTCCTTAATGCTATGACAGATTCTGCAGGAGATCCTGCAAAATTCTGGAAAACCGTTAATTCACTGAAACGGGGGATTTCTGCTGTTTCTCTTCCTAAGCACATTATCTCAGACTCCTCTATTCTAAGTGAAAAAAAAAAGATATTTGTGATGCTTTTAATAAGCATTTCATCTCTGCTGGTTTTTTATTTGAAAAGAAAAGTGGCCATTGTGGTACTTGCCAGTTAGTTGATTTTTCGTCTTGCTTTACAACTGTTTCTCTGAAAAAATGGTAACCCTGTTTTTAGTTTCCAGAAAATAACTGAAGCAGAGGTTCTAGCTGCCCTGTGTGCCATTGATACTAAGAAATCCTTAGGCGCTGACAATTTAGACCCGTACTTACGTAAGTGTGCTGCACCTATCATTGCTGGTTCAGTGACACACATGTTTAATCTAACATTAAGCACAGGAAATATCCCTAAGGTGTGGAAAGCAGCTTTTGTTCTGCCATTACATAAGGGAGGTGACGGTAGTGATTTGGATAACTATCGACCCATCTCTAGGTTCCCTTGTCTGGCAAAGATCCTAGAATCTATAGTCAACAAACAGTTACAATCTTTTCTTTCTGTTAACAGTATTTTTTGCCCCAATCAATCTGGTTTTAGATCTAAACACAGTACCACATCGGCCACTATGCTTGTTGTAAATGATATTGCAAATGCCTTAGATGATAGAAAGCACTGTGCTGCGTTGTTTGTAGATTTGTCAAAAGCTTTTGACACTGTAGACCATGCTATCCTTTTGAGTAAGCTGTCATCTATAGGACTGGGCACTGATGCCTGTCAATGGTTTTATGACTATTTAAAGATAGAACTCAGGCCGTCATGGTCGACGGGGTCAAGTCTGACCCCTTACAGTTACTTAAAGGGGTCCCTCAGTGTTCAATAATTGGCCCACTATTGTTCTCACTTTATATAAACAACATTGGTGATGATGTCAGATATTGTAAATTCCATTTATATGCAGATGACCCAGTGATGTACTCTATTGCTCCAACAGCGGACCAAGCTTTAATGCAGTTGGAGTCTACTACAGGGGTCTCTTTTACAGCTTAAACTTGTTTTAAACGCTAAGAAAACAAATGTCATGTTTTTTTCTAGGTCTAAACTCTCAATTAGAAACACTTTTGTAATCACTAGCTTGGATGGTACTCAAATCAAACAGGTCTCTGCATATAAATACTTAGGGGTAAGGTTAGATGATAGGCTTTCTATTAAAAAAACATGTTACTGAATTGGGAAAAAAGCTCAAATTCAAGATAGGGTTCCTTTACAGAAACAGGGCTTGTCTGTCCTCCGTAAATAGATAACAAATTGTGCAGGCTACTTTTATGTCCGTTTTAGATGATGGTGATATTATCTATATGCATGCATCGGCAAACACATTAAAACCACTGGATGCTATTTACCATTGTGCACTCAGGTTTATCACGGGGTGATAGTTACTAAACTCATCACTGTATCCTATATCAACATGTGGGTTGGGTCTCTCTATCTGTGAGGCGAGAGCAACATGCTCTCTTGTTTATTTATAAAGCACTTCTTTTAAAACTACCTCCATATATATCATCATTAATTTCCACTAGATATACTAATTTTAAAACCAGATCACAGATGTGGATGACATTAGAGACTCCTGTGGTCTCCACAGAGTTGGGTAGGACTGCCTTCAGTTCCTTTGCACCTTATTTATGGAACAAACTGCAGATCCAACTTAAGTTAGACACTCTGGTGTCCCTTGCCCATTAAAAAAAATGTTATGGAGGATCAATATGATGTTGTCTGTGATTGTTTCTGTTGAATTGTGTTTTTTGTTTTGTATGTTTGAAATGTTCTTGTCTGTATGTCTAAAACTGTACATGTCAACATGTTTACACAGGGCACAGCCGTAAAAGAGATCCAGGTCTCAGTCTGTTTTTCCCTGTTAAAATAAAGATAAAAAAAATAAAAATATATCGTTTTTACCAGGATATTGTGGGCTCATTCCAGATAGAGGTTTTACCAGGATATTGTGGGCTCATTCCAGATAGAGGTTTTACCAGGATGTTGTGGGCTCATTCCAGATAGAGGTTTTACCAGGATGTTGTGGGTAGCAGATTGACAAGTATAAGCAGAGAGAAAATGTTTGTGAGAAATAAAAAAATGAAACGAGAGAGAATTCATATTTGTTTATTATCTTGGACAGTGTAGAGGTAGTTAGAAAGCAGCAAAGCTCTGCTCTCCCTCGAAAAACTAGCTATAGTCTACATTTACATTTACATTTTAGTCATTTAGCAGACGCTCTTATCCAGAGCGACTTACATAGTTGTTAGTGCCTGTGGGTTTGCAGATCCCCCCCCTTCCTTTTTTTCCTCCATCTTAAAGTGAAATCGCCTGGGATGTAATTAATTTATTAGAATAAGCGTGCAGGGACGGGGGTCGTCGCATGTGTTTCAGGGTGAGCTGTGGTCGCTGGGTTCCGGGTGATTGGGATTAATAACGAGGGCCCATTTGAAATAGGAATCGGAGTGTTTAATAGACAGAGGAGGGGGTGGCATGAGGGTGCGTGGACCCCCCCCCACACACCCAGGGCCATTGGAAAAAAAGTAAAATGTTATTTCGAGCAGAGCACTCAAACAGTCCGTTTCATAAAGGCGTCTTGTATTTCCATTGAGGAAATTGGGATGTTTCTCTGAGTTTTAATGTAAAAGCTGTGTTAGTTCAGTGCAGTAGAATGGCGCTGCAATGGATAGATGCTGTTTCGCTGTTAGTCTATTCCTGTTGTTTATGAAGCATGTGACAAATTACATTTGATTTGATTTGAATACAGAATCATCACCTCAATGGTTAAGATGTCCTTCAAAGCATGGCAAGAAGAGGTGGAGACTGCCCTGGCTTCAACATGCTATCAAAATTCATGGCAAGATGAGGTGGAAACTGCCCTGGCTTCAACATGCTATCAAAACACATGATAAGAAGAGGTGGACACTGAAAGATGAACGGAGCAAAGTACAGAGAGATCCTTGATGAAAACCTGCTCCAGAGAAGTCAGGACCTTAGACTGGGGCGAAGGTTCACCTTCCAACAGGACAAAGACCGTAAGCACACAGCCAAGACAACGCAGAAGTGGCTTCGGGACAAGTCTCTGAATGTCCTTGAGTGGCCCAGCCAGAACCCGGACTTGAACCCGATCCAACATCTCTGGAGAGACCTGAAAATAGCTGTGCAGCAACACGCCCCATCCAACCTGACAGAACTTGATAGGATCTGCAGAGAAGAATGGGAGAAACTCCACAAATACAGGTGTGCCAAACTTGTAGCATCATACCAAAGAAGACTCGTGGCTGTAATCGCTGCCAAAGGTGATTCAACAAAGTACTGAGTAAAGGGTCTGAATACTTATGTAAATGTGATATTTCCGTTTTTTATTTTTATATATTTTAAAAAACATTTATAAACCTGTTTTTGCTTTGTCATTATGGGGTATTGTGTGTAGATTGATGAGATATATATATATATTTTTAATTCATTTTAGAATAAGTCTGTAACGTAACAAAATGTGGAAAAAGTCAAGGTGTCTGAATACTTTCCGAATGCACTGTATATTTTTTGGGGTAGGCACAAAACTACCTTTGTACTTCCATTTGTATTTTCAACCAGTACCGTTTATCTTCAGACAGTCCCATGACACTTGTGGGGGACGTAGAGCAAAATGGAGAACATGAGCATGTTCGTGAGAATCTCATTAGTTTGTAGCCCAAACGGTTCAGAGGTTACTAAACAGAAGTTGGCACATCAACGGTACCGACTTCAGACGAGTCTGAGGAGAAAGGATAATTAAATCATTATTTTTTAAGCCTTGAGACAATTGAGACATGGATTGTGTATGTGTGCCATTCAGAAGGTGAATGGCCAAGACAAAAGTGCCTTTGAACGGGGTATGGTAGTAGGTGCCGGGCGCACCGATTTGATAGTGTCAAGAACTGCAACGCTGCTGAGTTTTTCACGCTCAACAGTTTCCCTTATGTATCAATAATGGTCCACCAGCCAAAAGACATTCAGACAACTTGACACAACTGTGGGGAAACATTGGAGTCAACATGGGCCAGCGTCCCTGTGGAATGCGTTCGACACCTCGTTGAGTCCATGCCATGACAAATAGAGGCTGTTCTGAGGGCAAACGTGGGTACAACTCAATATTGGAAAGAGTTCCTCGTGTTTTGTGCACTCAGTGTATAATCTTCAAATCAAATACGATTGTATTTGTCACATAAAATTGCTTAGCAGATGTTATTGCCGGTGTAACTAAATGCTTGTGTTCCTAGCTCCAACAGTGCAGTAATATCTAACAATACACAACAATACGCACTAATCTAAAAGTAAAAGAATGGAATGAAGAAAAATAGAGTATATATATATATATATGTATATAAAGTATATGTGATGGGATGTATAAACATTATGGCCAGTATGTGGATAGAATATGTAGTATATCTGAAGAATACGTAGGATAGAGTAGTATATATACAGCAATAGTTAAATAAGATGGACTTGACTAGAATACAGTATATACATATGAAATGGGTAAAACAGTATGTAAACATTATTAAAGTGGCCAGTGTTCCATTATTAAAGTGACCAGTGTTCCATGTCTATGTACATGAGGCAGCAGCCTCTAAGGTGCAGGGTTGAGTAACCGGGTGGTAGCCGGCTAGTGACAGTGACTAAGTTCAGGGCAGGGTACTGGGTGGAGGCCTGCTAGTTATTACTATTTAACAGTCTGATGGCCTTGAGACTGTTTTTCAGTCTCTCAGTCCCAGCTCTGATGCACCTGTACTGATCTCACCTTCTGGATTATAGAGGGGTGAACAGGCCGTGGCTCGGGTGGCTGAGGCCCTTGATGATCTTCATGGCCGACGATGCGTTGGGCTGACTGCACCACCTTCTGGAGAGCTCTGCGTTGCGGACGGTGCAGTTGCTGTACCAGGCGGTGATACAGCCCGACAGGATGCTCTCAATGGGGCATCTGTAAAGGTTTGTGAGGGTCTTAGGGGCCGAGCAGAATTTCTTCAACCTCCTGAGGTTGAAGAGGCTCTGTTGCGCCTTTTTCACCACACCGTCTGTGTGGTTGGACCATTTCAGATTGACGGTGATGTGTACGCCGAGGAACTTGAAGCTTTTCACCTTCTCCATTGCAGCCCTGTCGATATGGATAGGGGCGTGCTCCCTCTGCTGTTTCCTGAAGTCCACGATCAGCTCCTTCGTTTTGTTGACGTTGAGGGAGAGGTTATTTAGGCGGTCTCGTCGTCGTTGGTAATTAGGACTACACTGTTGTGTCGTCTACAAACTTGATGATTGAGTTGGAGGCGTGCTTGGCCACGCATTCATGGGTGAACAGGGAGTACAGGCGGGGGCTGAGCACGCACCCTTGTGGGGCCCCAGTGTTGAGGATCAGCTTAGTGGAGGTGTTGTTTCCTACCTTCACCACCTGGGGGCGGCCCGTCAGGAAGTCCAGGACCCAGTTGCACAGGGCGGGGTTCAGAACCAGCCCCAAATTGATAGTTCTGACTATGCTTTTCAAGAGGTGTTGGTTGATATTACAACCAAATAGTTAATATTTATTTAAGCTTGGCGTGTGGGGGGTCCGTGGGTGGCTTTTGATAATTTATTTTGATTCCTCATGTCTTGCTTATTGGTAAGACAAAATCTGCTCCAAATCAGATGTTGGGTACTATATGTATTAAATATTTTCTGAATCCTGTAAATGAAAATGACCAGTTTGGGTGCGATCAATTAGATTAATTTATCCTAAATTAAATTACAGTTCTAACTACAGAGAACAACTTTTAGAACGATCTTATTGATTAGATCTTAGATGTGTCATGACTTGCTGAAATGTCATAGATTGACTCAGCATAACACAACAGATTAGATAAACTGGAATGACACTCACTCAATGTTTCACGAAAAGAGCTGTGAACAAACCATGCCCCAAAAATATTCGAATGAGCCGCCACCCCTACATTTGAATTACCACTAAAAGAGGAAAGAACTCTTTCTTGAGCTGCAAATAACCATTGCAGGGCTCAAATGGTTATTTGGGTCAGTATGGTTCCACATATATCCATCACCCTTACCAAAGAACCCTTGAGGAATCCTCATTTCTTTGTGTGTGTATACCTGGAACTAAAGCGAACTTTCAAGAGCCCTCAGTCTTCGCTCACTGCCAGTATGTGCATAATGAAAGTCAATTGTCAACAGTAACGTACTTCCTACCAGCATCAACGTTATAAAGGTTTAATGTGCTGCGTGAGATTGCTGTAGTAAACGATGTCAAAGCCTTCCAACAGGATATGACCTGTCTTTGGTTCCTGTTCAGTGTTGTCACCAGAGGCCTCCTTTGCTGGGCAGGATATTAACATGGATAATGCACACCCCCTATGGATTATACTGGGCATAGCCAGCCACAACATCGACACTAGTTCATCTTGAATAATAGTTAAGTTAACAATGAAAACAAGTTTAAACATTTAACTTCAGATAATCAACACTATTTCATATCATTTCAAAGTGTGCTAGTAAGCTAACTCATGTGTAAAGGTTAGACATCTTATTAACAAGTTGGCTAGTATCACTCAAGAATAATTTCAGGCGAACAAAAAAAAAGTCAATACCAGAGGTGTCCAACCTCGCTCCACACATCCCTGAACTACTTGGGGAGCAGACTTCTGTTCCAGCCCAGCAATAGACCACTTGACTGTTAACTAATTAGGTTTGATAAGTTGAATCAGGTGTGTTAGTGCTGGGCTGGAACAGAAGCCTGCACACACAGCAGGGTTGGCCTGCTCCAGTTGTAATAGGTTTAGACATTGTGTGTGAATTTTAAACTGTATTTTTGCTTTAAAACTATGCTAACAAAGGTCAAGGAATACAATGATATACCCTTATTCTCTTGGACATTCAATGGGACCTTGTCACGCCCTGGCTCTGGGGACTCTCGTATGTTGAGCCAGGGTGTTATATTCTATGTTTGTATTTCTAGGTTGGTCTGAGTGACTCCCAATCAGAGGCAATGAGTGTCAGCTGGTTGTCTCTGATTGGGAGCCATATTTAACTGTCTGTCTTTCACTTTGTGTTTGTGGTTTCTTGTTCCTTTTGATTTGTGTTTAAACCGTAGACGTCACGTTTTCGTTTGTTGTTTGATCGTGTGATCATTTAATAAAAATAAATATGTACGCATCTCACGCTGCGCCTTGGCCCGCTACTTTTCAAGACGATCGTGACAGAAGAAACCACCACGACTGGGTCAAGCAGCGTGATGAGGAGAAAGGCTGGAATTACGAGAAGTGGAGAGAGAATTGGACGAGAACCATGGAGGCCTGGTCCACGGGGGAGAGACAAGCCCAGAACATTTTTAGGGGGGGGGCTCACGCCGTGGACGACGGGGCAGCAGGAGTACGGGATAGAGTGGTGCAGAAGGTTGGCAGAGAAGACCGCCAGGTCAAGGGGGCCACCGGTCACAGAGGAGAGGGAAAGTGTGGAGGCACGGCGAGAGGTACTGGGGTGTGTTACCAGTCCGGTCCGGCCCGTTCCTGATCTCTGCGTAGGGCCAGTGGTGTGTGTCCCCAGTACGGTCCGGCCTGTTCCTGTTCCTCGCATCGAGCCTGTGGTGCGTGTCGTCAGCCCGGCCCGGCCTGTTCCTGCCACTCGCACCAAACCTACGGTGTGCGTCGCCAGCCCAGCCCGGCCTGTCCCTGCTCCACGCACCAAACCTACGGTGTGCGTCGCCAGCCCGGCCCGGCCTGTTCCTGCCACTCGCACCAAACCTACGGTGCGCGTCGCCAGCCCGGCCCGGCCTGTTCCTGCCACTCGCACCAAACCTACGGTGCGCATCGCCAGCCTGGTCCAGCCCGTTCCTGCCACTCGCACCAAGGCAGGGGTGCGAGTCGTCAGCCTGGTCCAGCCCGTTCCTGCCACTCGCACCAAGACAGGGGTGCGAGTCGTCAGCCTGGTTCAGCCCGTTCCTGCTACTCGCACCAAGCCCGGGGTACGAGTCGTCAGCCTGGTAAGGCCCGTCGCTGCTCCACGCACCAAGCCTAGGGTGCGAGTCGTCAGTCCGGCACAACCCGTGCCTGGGTCATCGGTGCCAATTCAGGTACCGCTCAACTGCTCCACTAAGGAGCTGAAGCCTACCGCCCCTGCTACGTCCAGTCCAGCTCCAGCCAGCGGGGTCAGACCGGACCAGGGGCGCTATGAGGGGTTGGTTGGAGGTTGGTGGGCAAGCCCGGAGCCGGATCCACCGCCGAGGCGGAGTGCCCACCCGGTCCCTCCCCTGTTGTGTTTGGTTTGCGCGGCCGGAGTCCGCGCCTTTGGGGGGGGGTACTGTCACGCCCTGGCTCTGGGGACTCTCGTATGTTGAGCCAGGGTCGTATATTCTATGTTTGTATTTCTAGGTTGGTCTGAGTGACTCCCAATCAGAGGCAACGAGTGTCAGCTGGTTGTCTCTGATTGGGAGCCATATTTAACTGTCTGTCTTTCACTTTGTGTTTGTGGTTTCTTGTTCCTTTTGATTTGTGTTTGTGTCGAAGGACTTCACGTTTCGTTTGGTGTTTTGTTCGCTGTGGTGTACAATAAAATAAATATGTACGCATCTCACGCTGCGCCTTGGCCCGCTACTTTTCAAGACGATCGTGACAGACCTCTTCATCTGCAGACAGGGTTTCACAGCTTTGTGTACCTGAGAACAGAAAAATGGCTTTATTGTATTCAAATTAGACAGCACTAAATATTATGTTGCTATATCTCTCGGTCCTCATAGTTTTTCTTGCTAGGGACTGGAACTGGAAAATATTTTCATAATGTCCTCCCAGAAAGACAACTGCCCTATCCAGAGTAGCCTACTGTCCCTTCTCCGACATCTGGAACTGCTAGCTAATCATTTGACCCTCTTCCATGGCTGTTAGCTAGGTAGCTAGCTACCTAGCTACACCTGCATTTAGAGTTACAACGATAAATACATCAAGATTGCTATCTAACTAGCTAATATGAAGATAGCTAGCTGGTCATATTTAATTCACTTAGTTAGCTACACAGTATGTAAAGTTAGCTAGCTAGCGAACATTAAGTTAGCAGCTAATTTGAGTTAGCTTGCACACAAATTAATTGTATCTATCATTTTCAAAATATATTTACTTACTTGAATAGGTTCTCCCATTGCCTCCATTTTCTGGGTCCATAGAAAAACAAAATAGTGGGCAATCTTCCCAAAGTTTCCGGTGGAAGCAAAATGAAGCCATCCAGACTGACTCTGGTCTTCCAACATGGCACCTGATGTGGTTGCTAGGTGATTTGTGATGCAACTGGAAGCCCTCTATAGTAGAATTCTCTGTTTTACAGATTCCATCAGCCTGATGTAGAAGCAGTGGTGTAGGTGGTCATCTCATGTATAGTATCATATGTCTGTATGACGTGTGTCTTGTCTTAAAACAAGGTGCATTACTGAGTCATTTTCACATTAAAACATTTTACAATATGTCACATTTTACAAAACGTTCAATTTTTAGAATATGTGCCAAATAGCTTTGTATTGACATAGTAGTTTCAGGCACACATAGTCACATAGTACATATATCACTGTAATTTATTGGGGTTTGGAGAGAATATAATTAACTAGTCACCCAGCAAATCTACTGGCTTGTGGACTGTTCATCAGCCTTTTCTTCAGCAGAATCTTGAGGGTAATGCTTATATTTTAGCACATTTTAAACCTGTCAGATGTACACTGAGGGAAAAAAAAGTATTTGATCCCCTGCTGATTTTGTATGTTTGCCCACTGACAAAGACATGATCAGTCTATAATTTTAATGGTAGGTTTATTTGAACATTTATTTGTTTTTTGCTTATAAGCAGGAATCAGGAGAATAGAGTTATGGTCAGATTTGCCAAATGGAGGGCGAGGGAGAGCTTTAAGAGTGTGCTCCTAATCTCAGCTCATTACCTGTATAAAAGACACCTGGGAGCCAGAAAACTTTCTGATTGAGAGGGGGTCAAATACTTATTTCCCTCATTAAAATGCAAATCAATTTATAACATTTTTGACATGGGTTTTTCTGGATTTTTTTGTTGTTTTTCTGTCTCTCACTGTTCAAATAAACCTACCATTAAAATGATAGACTGATCATTTCTTTGTCAGTGGGCAAACGTACTAAATCAGCAGGGGATCAAATACTTTTTTTCCCCTCACTGTACTACTGTGAGGGGAGTCCGTTTCTCTACATTCTGATTAACCTCCTGTGACCCTCCCTCTCTCTCTCTCTCTCTCTCTCTCTCTCTCTCTCTCTCTCTCTCTCTCTCTCTCTCTCTCTCTCTCTCTCTCTCTCTCTGTCTCTCTCTGCCCCTCTCTCTCTGCTCTCTCTCTCTCTCTCTCTCTCTCTCTCTCTCTCTCTCTCTCTCTCTCTCTCTCTCTGTCTCTCTCTCTCTTTCTCTCTCCCTCCCTCCCTGTCTTACATCATCTCTCTACCTTTATCTATCTCTCTCTCTCTCTATCTCTCTAGTTCTGTGTCCCCTTTCTCCCTGCCTTTCCCTCTCATCCCTGTATTTCTTTCTCTCTTTCACTCTCATCCTCTGCTTCATACAGTCTCCCCAGCTCTCATGCTGCCATGTCTTACCACAAACGAGCTGCTGGATACACACTGCCTGAGCCCACGCTCACCCATGAGGCCCTCGTAGTGAAAACCACACTTTTAATTACCTGGAAACTGCCCTGTTACACACAGGTTGTCAGGAAGCATACAGGTTCATTCCATTCCACCCATCTCCCTCCCTCTCTCTTTCTGTCTATATCTCTCATCTCGCTTTATCTCTGTCTTTCTCTTACTCTGCACGTCAATTCATTTCTCTCTCTCTCTCTCTCTCTCTGTCTCTCTCTCTCTCTCTCTCTCTCTCTCTCTCTCTCTCTCTCTCTCTCTCTCTCTCTCTCTCTCTCTCTCTCTCTCTCTCTCTCTCTCTCTCTCTCTCTCTCTCTCTCTATCTCTATCTTCTCTCTCTCTCTCTCTCTCTCTCTCTCTCTCTCTCTCTCTCTCTCTCTCTCTCTCTCTCTCTCTCTCTCTCTCTCTCTAACTGCATGTCACTCGCTCTCTCTCTGCGTGTCACTCACTCTCTTACTCTCTCTGCATTTCTCTCTCTCTCTCTCTTTATTTCTCTCTCTCTCTCTCTGCATATCTCTCTCTCTCTGCGTGTCACTCACTCTCTCTCTCTCTCTCTCTCTCTCTCTCTCTCTCTCTCTCTCTCTCTCTCTGCATGTCACTCTCTCTCTCTGCATGTCACTCTCTCTCTTTCTCTCCCTCTCTGTCTGTCTCAACAT
Source organism: Coregonus clupeaformis (assembly GCF_020615455.1). Taxonomy (NCBI): domain Eukaryota; kingdom Metazoa; phylum Chordata; class Actinopteri; order Salmoniformes; family Salmonidae; genus Coregonus; species Coregonus clupeaformis. The sequence continues at coordinate 479,776 of NW_025533649.1, forward strand.
ATGCACAATTGAAAGCCTATATCACGTAATGAATGAGATGAAAGTAGATCCTTTCTCGGTCCTGACAGCTTTCTATTTGTGTCCTTCATGTCAAGATATTAGTTTTTTTGTTCACGTCTGATGTGACAGATGATTGGCTCGGGCAAAGCATAGGCATTCAATTCTATCAGGGAAAGGACTGTGAGACTATGTGGCTGAAAGGAAGTCACCTTTTCTCCCAAGCATCCAGATTGACGGTGTCATAAAACCATAAATGAATTATGCTTCTAATGTACTTGACTTGGAGATTGTTACCATCTAGCGGAGAATGCGTCCACAAATTATTCATGTACGCAAAACAATTCTCCCAGCAAAGTGTTAAAGAGGACCTGGGAATGAGATTCTTAATACTTATCAAAAGATAAACATCACTGTTTTTTTGTTTTTGTGTTTCAAGATATTGTAATGATGTTTGTCTAATATACTCCCACACATAGAGGAGATGCTATACAAATCAGTTAAGTGCCAGGGTTTTCAAATGAGCCATTAAGATACACAATAAAGTGTATGTTAATACTGACTGGTACTGTGTATGTTTTCATTACTCTCTACGAAAAGAATGCCATTTATGCATACCATAAACAGCCATGGACGCCAGTCACTACCAGGCTTAAATTGGTCTGGTGCCCAGACACACAAGCACACACACACACACACACACACACACACACACACACACACACACACACACACACACACACACACACACACACACACACACACACACACACACACACACACACACACACACACACACACACACACACACACACACACACACACACACACACACACACACACACATACACACACACACACACACACACACACACACACACACACACACACACACACACACACACACACACACACACACACACACACACACACACACACACACAAGCACACACACACATACACACACAGCATATGTTTTGCTATCCTTGTGGGGATTCAAAATCCTATTTTCCCTAACTCTAACCTCTACCCCTAAACATAACTCCTAACCCTAACCCCTAACCCCAATACCAACCTTAACCCTAATACCAACCCCTAAACCTAACCCCTGAGCTTAAAATAGCCTTTTTGTCTTCTTGTGGACCTGGGAAATGTCCCCACGTGGGAGAATTGTCCTTGTTTTACTATCCTTGTGGGGACTTTGGAGGATTTCCAGTACCCACTGAGATAGTAACAGCTTGTGTTGCATAACTACACTCTCACACAGACTAGGATACACTCTCACACAGACTAGGATACACTCACACACAGACTAGGATACACTCACACACAGACTAGGATACACTCACACACAGACTAGGATACACTCACACACAGACTAGGATACACTCTCACACAGACTAGGATACACTCACACACAGACTAGGATACACTCTCACACAGACTAGGATACACTCACACACAGACTAGGATACACTCACACACAGACTAGGATACACTCTCACACAGACTAGGATACACTCTCACACAGACTAGGATACACTCACACACAGACTAGGATACACTCACACACAGACTAGGATACACTCACACACAGACTAGGATACACTCTCACACAGACTAGGATACACTCACACACAGACTAGGATACACTCTCACACAGACTAGGATACACTCACACACAGACTAGGATACACTCACACACAGACTAGGATACACTCTCACACAGACTAGGATACACTCTCACACAGACTAGGATACACTCACACACAGACTAGGATACACTCACACACAGACTAGGATACACTCTCACACAGACTAGGATACACTCACACACAGACTAGGATACACTCTCACACAGACTAGGATACACTCTCGCTCAGGGCTCAATTTTCAGCTGCCGTTAAGCCGGATTTATCGAACGCTCGTTTGCAATTTCGACATGTTTAAAGTCGTCACTCTTCTGTTTTTAAACTCTAGCGCCAGGATTGGTAATTGACCTGTCTTACATGAGCTTGCCTGCCCTGACATGGGAAGGGGTGTCAATTTCAGGCAGCGCTGGTGGGGAATGTTTAAGATCTAACTTAAAGCTGGTTTTTAGCAGTAACATGGTTATGATATGGCATGGATTTTGACAGCAGAAGCGCACAGAAACCGCTTTGAAATAAATCTTAATCAACAAAGCTTTATTAAAAGATCAAGTGTGGAAGCATCCCTTTTTATATATGTAGGCTATTGTATATTATTTGAGCTCCTGTTATTATTTAAAAAAATGTATTATTATGAATGTATTTATTATTATTATTATTATTATTATCATAATTATTATTATTATTTTTATTTTTATTTTTATTTTTATTATTATTATTATTATTATTATTATTATTATTTTCATTATTATTTTTATTATTATTATTATTATTATTATTATTATTATTATTATTTCATTGTGCATAAAAAGCCCTCCATGCAGGCTGTACGCCAAACTTGGAACGAGAGATGAGATGACCTGGTTAGAAACATTTCAGTTATTTTCCTGTAACAATTGCGTGTTTTCCATTTCGTTTGATTAATAAATAAAAAAAACCTTAGTAAGCTACCCTTACCCTACTATAATGAAACCCTACTATAATGAAACCCTACTATAATGAAACCCTACTATAATGAAACCCTGCTATAATGAAACCCTACTATAATGAAACCCTACTATAATGAAACCCTGCTATAATGAAACCCTACTATAATGAAACCCTACTATAATGAAACCCTACTATAATTAAACCATACTATAATGAAACCCTACTATAATGAAACCCTACTATAATGAAACCCTACTATAATGAAACCCTACTATAATGAAACCCTGCTATAATGAAACCCTGCTATAATGAAACCCTACTATAATGAAACCCTACTATAATGAAACCCTAATATAAACCCTGGGTAGGCTACCCTTACCTTACTATAACGAAAGCTGGTTCAACAGCAATGCGTCTGGTGTTTGTCTCTTCCTGGCTATGTGTTAGCTGATGTAGCCTAGCCATAAAAGGCTTCCAAATGGTCTAAACTCCTGAGGCTTTTGCCTTCATATTATTCACACAGACCTACCTGCAATGCATAGGCTCCTCCATTCGGCTTGAATCCATTCCCATTTTCAAACAACTCCTCTCATCCGTTTAAGTACATCTACATTTACATTTTAGTCGTTTAGCAGATGCTCTTATCCAGAGCGACTTACAGTTAGTGAGTGCATAAATTATTTATTTTATACTGCCCCCCCCCCGTGGGAATCAAACCCACAGCCCTGGCGTTGCAAACGCCATGCTCTACCAACTGAGCTACATCCCTGCCGGCCATTTGACCCTGGACCAATAAATTGTGCGCCGCCCCATGGGTCTCCCGGTCACGGCCGGCTACGACAGAGCCTGGATTCGAACCAGGATCTCTAGCGGCACAGCCTTAGACCACTGCACCACTCTGGAGGCTAATAAAACCGCGCTCCTCCAAACATATTTAAATGATTCAGTCCTATAATGCAGTATCAACGGTAGACCTAGGCTATAGCTTGATATATTGACAATACCATTTCCAGGAGTCTAGCAAGTGTGATGTGTGAATGCCTGTACTCGTTGAAGCCAATTTCAACATTGTTGACTGTCAACACTCCAAACATAGCAAATACTGGATTCTTTAAATGTTTTTACTGTTGCTGTTACTCATTACTGTAGCCTATGCTATTTATTAAAACTGCAGTATTAATCCTCAATGGACTACGAAGATAATATTTCGTGCCCCCAGCCGAATTGGAGTTCATGACAATGCAAAGACCTACAGAACTTGAGACAATGGCATGCAGCATTAAAGCCATTAAACGCATTGATTGGCCAGTGAGTGGCCGAGCCCTTGCCACACCTATAATGTATTTATTCATCTAAACCCAGCCCTTTCATGCCACTGCCAGCCATTGTGCTCATAATTCCTGCAGTGAAAAAAGGACCAATATTTCTGAAACACCACCGACCAGTAGCCCTCCCACCAGTGCTAAGATTTACCATTGCGTTCGGTTTGTTAAAAATAAATCCCATGCTCTTTCACTGACCCCAGACACTTAGACACAGACCCTGACCCTAACCTGCTTGCACCGTCAGAGATTCTCATGCTTGTCAACAAACCACTTTCACACCTGTAATACACACCACTCACACACACACAATTCTGTCACCATAACACACACCACTCTCACACACTTCTGTCACCATAATACACACCACTAACACACACTTCTGTCACCATAATACACACCACTCTCACACACTTCTGTCACCATAATACACACCACTCACGCACACGTCTGTCACCATAACACACACCACTAACACACACTTCTGTCACCATAACACACACCACTCTCACACACTTCTGTCACCATAATACACACCACTAACACACACTTCTGTCACCATAATACACACCACTAACACACACTTCTGTCACCATAATACACACCACTCTCACACACTTCTGTCACCATAATACACACCACTCACGCACACGTCTGTCACCATAACACACCACTCACACACTTCCGTCCACTCTGCAAAATATGTCTGTCACTTCCTCCAAGTGGTGCAGGTAAAACTCCATTTACAGGTAAAACTCCATTTACAGGTAAAACTCCATTTACAGGTAAAACTCAGCATGTAACACAGTTCAGTGCTACAGAGTGTTACACTAAGGACCAACCACAGAATGAGAAAATACTCAAAATGTACGTCTTGTGTCACAGAATGGCTCTAACAGACATTGGCTACAACATTTGGTCTGAATTAACACGAGTTGGAGAAATCAAGGTTGCACCATTCATTGGGCCTATAGTATTTCAAGTCCTTTTGATTCTCCAGGCCACATTCCAATACAGAACTGGAATACAGAGCTTAACAAGAGAAAACCTTTTCAATGTTCATTAATGTTTTTTTTGTTTTTTTTCTGTTTATTTCTCATATCCTCTCACAAAACCATTGGAGCCAATCTTTAAAACATAAAAACAAAAACAAAAAAACAAAAAACATCACAACTGGAAAGAAATAGAGAATTCTTATTCCCCCATCTGAAAAGTATTTGTGAACAGGCAGCAGGGCTATTAAGAATTAAGGACGGAGGGAGGACTGACGCTTTGCCAGTGTTGGCCATGACAAATGCCAGACAGCCTCTCTGGTGTGTGTGTGTGTGTGTGTGTGTGTGTGTGTGTGTGTGTGTGTGTGTGTGTGTGTGTGTGTGTGTGTGTGTGTGTGTGTGTGTGCTATGCGTAGGTGTGCTCATTGGTTAGTGGGTGGCCACCAAGGCAGCTGCCCCAGCCACACCACACAGCCTCCTCACAATGGCCTCCTCCCACACCATGTGTACGGCATCATTCAAAGGCAACATTTGAAATAATGTATTTGAAAACAATTAATTGAAGGTATTTTCAAATACTTCCAATAGAAGTTATTGATTCAGTCCATGGATGGGGGAGGGGGGGTAACCCCTACTCCCATATGGCCGGGGCCAGCGGCTGACCGAAACCTGAGAGGCTTCGCTCCCTCTCCCTGAAAAATGTGTTTGGCGAGAAGCGAGTCTTTGATGACATGATTGATCCAGACTCAGAGACTGTTTTGAGTTTCCAGTGTTGGGCCTCTTTTCATTTTCAGCTGCTCCTCCATCTGAGAAGCAGATTCATCCCTTTCTCCTCTATGTCATGTGGCAGAGTGTGGTTTTAAACACTGACTGGCGAGCACCTTTTTTCTACGGTCCCCTCTCATTGGAAGCCAACAGCACTCCCACCGAGCTTGAGACAGAAAGAGAGAGGATTCTCCCCATGGTCTGTGAATGACATCAAGCTAACGAGATCCAAACATTCCTTCACTTTCAGACCCGTCCCCTAGGACGTTTCTTTGCCAAGATGGCTGCCAGACCGGTCCGAGATCCACCTGCTAAGAGGGTTAGAGATGTTTTGGCATCCTTGGACTACCTTTAGGTCATGTTTGTGTGGATTGTGAAGGGGGTCACTTGGGCGTGTATCCTCATTCGTTTTTTTCGAGCGTTGTCGGTCTAAACTACAGCAGGTGTAAGATTGGACAGCTAACGGACATGCTGAATTATGGAGTACGGACAATACAGAAAGAGGTCTTGATGCAGCACTCACATCATTCATTTTAACACCGTTACAACCCCATTGCTGTAATTCTCAACGGCCAAATTGTCTAGAGTTCTTATTCTCCTAGAGCACATCTGTCTGCCTGCCTGCCTGCCTGCCTGCCTGCCTGCCTGCCTGTCTGCCTGCCTGCCTGCCTGTCTGTCTGTCTGTCTGTCTGTCTGTCTGTCTGTCTGTCTGCCTGCCTGCCTGCCTGCCTGCCTGCCTGCCTGCCTGCCTGCCTGCCTGCCTGCCTGCCTGCCTGCCTGCCTGCCTGCCTGCCTGCCTGCCTGTCTGTCTGTCTGACTGTCTGTCTAACCACTCGCTTTTGGTTTGAAACATATGATGTTTTAAATATAGCAACTAATAGAACCAAAACCCTTATGCTGTACAGTTCTGCTCAATATTAAACTAATATTATGATCTCTGTATATTTTCCTTTCTTGTTTCCTCTTGTCTGTCTCTGTTAACACAAAGAAATCCTGCCTCCCCTCATCCAAGTCATGCGGTATCATTTTTGCGGAGGCGCCAAAACAACTTTTCAAGCTTTTGTTCACTGTTTTGGTTCATGTCAATGTTTCTGGCATAATTGTTGGGACTCTAGATAATCACGGATTGTAGAGGGAAATACAGCCACGTCTCAGACACCGTTCCCAGACGTGCTGAACATCAAGCCGCCGACTTGGCCCCAGATGCTCAAGAGGACTGTGTGCTCTCGTTCACCGTGACCGACATGAGTAAGTAATTTAAGCATGTTAAACCTCACAAGGCTGCGAGCCGCGTCCTCAGAGCATGTGCAGACCAACTGCTTGGAGAGTTTACGGACATATTCAATCTCTCCCTATCCCAGTCTGCTGTCCCCACTTGCTTCAAAGATATCCACCACTGTTCCTGTACCCAAGAAAGCGAACTTAACTGAACTAAATGACTATCGCCCCGTAGCACTCACTTCTGTCATCATGAAGTGCTTTGAGAGGCTAGTTAAGGATCATATCACCTCTACCTTACCTGACACCATAGACCCACTGTGATTTGCATATCGAACCCACAATCTATCTGCAATATTAAAGCTGATCCACACCTAAAAAATAATAATGAAAACAGTACTGCAAAACACGCCTACCCGGGCGCCCAGATTAACACGCCTACCCGGGCGCCCAGATTAACACGCCTACCCGGGCGCCCAGTTTAATCGAATCCCCTCAGTGCCACACACGTGTCACTAATTATCAGGACTGCCCTGATAGGCTCACTCACACCTTTAGTTAGTATTCAAATCCTGTCAAGCCATTCCTCCGTTTTTTTCCAATTGTGTGCGTCCAAGTTAAGAGTACGTCTGTTTCCTATTTTCCTTAGTTACGTCACAGCATTAAGATGTCATGTCATTTCCTTATTTTCATTACTTGAGATTTGGTTTATGTGATTCATCCGCATCACCTTTCTATGCAACCTCCTTGGTTGCAGAACCAACCACACCATGTCCAACCACAAGTCCTTCATAAATATGTGAACTTGAAACAATTATATGAATACACAGTTTTTTTATTTATTTTAAGTTAGTCCAGTGGCCAGCTATCTAAACATATAGTAATCATAGTCTAATTACCAACCGGGGGGCCCCAATTGATGTTGTTTGTCACTTTCACTCAGATATCATATTAAAAACTGCAAAAACTTCTCTGCACCACATGGCATAATGTGTTGATTTGCAGCATTTCTTGCTTTAAAACCACAGCATTTTCTTGAGGCCCCAAGACAAAATTGCAAGAAATTAACTTTTAAACTGTTTCTCTCCGCTGTCAAGAGTGGGGACGCTAAAATGTTTTGCTCGCAAGGTGGGTTATGGATGTGGGTACGCAGACCCGCAAGCCACTGCGCCCCCCCCCCCCCCATGATGAGCTCAGATTTTTTTTGTGGCCCCCACCCACATCAATGTTGCCCAACCCTATTCTAGAAGGCGGAGACAGCATCAAAGCTGGGGCAGAGAGACTGAGAAACAGCTTCTATCTCCAGGCCATCAGACTGTTAAACAGGCACCACTAGCCGGCCTCCGCCCAGTACCCTGCCCTAAACTTTAGTCACTGTTAATAGCCACCTACCACCCACTTACTCTACTCTGCACTTTAGAGACTGCTGCCCTATATACATAGTCAAGGCAAACTGGTCACTTTAATAATGTTTACATACTGTTTCACCCACTTCATATGTATATACTGTATTCTAGTCATGGCACATCCTATATAACTTTTTATTTGGGGGGGGGTATGCATGTATTGTATATATTTTTTATTGCTATGCACTACTGAACTGTTGGAGCTAGAAACACAAGCATTTCGCTGCACCTGCGATAACATCTGCAAATCTGTGTACGCGACCAATAAACATTGCTTTTGATTTGATTTGATTGTTGATTTGATTTTGATTTGATGTGGTTTCCCATGCAGTGTTTTCCACTGTCTGTCCTTGCTGTGTATGAGAGAGGGGGATGAGATAGGGGGGATGGGAGAGGGGGAGGAGAGAGGGGGTGGGAGAGGGGGATGAGAGAGGGGGATGAGAGAGGGGATGGGAGAGGGGGATGAGAGAGGGGGTTGAGAGAGGGGGTGGGAGAGAGGGGGATGAGAGAGGGGGTTGAGAGAGGGGGATGAAAGAGGGGGTGGGAGGGGGGATGAGATAGGGGGATGAAAGGGAGGGATGAGAGAGGGGGATGAGAGTAGTCTGCGCTCCAGCAGGTATATCTCACTGGTCATTCCCAAAGCCAACACCTCCTTTGGCCGCCATTCCTTCCAGTTCTCTGCTGCCAATGACTGGAACGAATTGCAAAAATCTCTGAAGCTGGAGACTCTTATCTCCCTCAATAACTTTAAGCATCAGTTGTCAGAGCACCTTACCGATCACTGCACCTGTACACAGCCCATCTGAAATTAGCCCACCCAACTACCTCATCCCTATATTGTTATTTATTTTGCTCATTTGTACCCCAGTATCTCTATTTGCACATAATCTCTTGCACATCTAGCATTCCAGTGTTAATACTATTGTAATTATTCTGCACTATAGCCTATTTATTGCCTTACCTCCATAACTTGCTACATTTGCACACACTGTATATATATTTTCTGTTGTATTTTTGACTTTATGTTTTTTACCCCATATGTAACTCTGTGTTGTTTTTATTGAACTGCTTTGCTTTATCTTGGCCAGGTCGCAGTTGTAAATGAGAACCTGTTCTCAACTGGCTTACCTGGTTAAATAAAGGTGAAAAAAAAATGAAAAAAAAAAAGAGAGGGGGATGAGAATGGGGGTGGGAGAGGGGGATGAGAGAGGGGGATGAGAGAGGGGTGGGAGAGGGGGAGGAGAGAGGGGGTGGGAGAAGGGGATGGAAGAGGGGGGGATGAGAGAGGGGGATGAGAGAGGGGGATGAGAGAGGGGGATGAGAGAGGGGATGAGAGGGGGGATGAGAGAGGGGGGATGAAAGAGGGGGGATGAGAGAGGGGGATGAGAGAGGGGGTGGGAGAGGGAGATGAGAGAGGGGGATGAGAGAGGGGATGGGAGAGGGGGATGAGAGAGGGGGGTGTGAGAGGGGATGGGAGAGGGGGATGGGAGAGGGGGGTGTGAGAGGGGATGGGAGAGGGGGATGGGAGAGAGGGATGAAAGAGGGGGATGAGAGAGGGGGATGAGAGAGGGGGGATTAAAGAGGGGGATGAGAGAGGGAGATGAGAGAGGGGATGGGAGAGGGGTGTGAAAGAGGGGGATTAAAGAGGGGGATGAGAGAAGGGGATGAGAGAGTGGGATGGGAGAGGGGATGAGAGAGGGGATGAGAGAGGGGATGAGAGAGTGGGATGAGAGAGGGGATGAGAGAGGGGATGAGAGAGGGGATGAGAGAGGGGGGATGGGAAATGTGATGGGAGAGGGGATGAGAGAGGGGGGATGGGAGAGGGGATGAGAGAGGGGATGAGAGAGGGGGATGAGAGAGGGGATGAGAGAGGGGATGGGAGAGGGGATGAGAGAGGGGGATGAGAGAGGGGATGAGAGAGGGGGATGAGAGAGGGGATGAGAGAGGGGATGGGAGAGGGGATGAGAGAGGGGATGAGAGAGGGGATGAGAGAGGGGATGAGAGAGGGGGATGAGAGAGGGGATGAGAGGGGGATGGGAGAGGGGATGAGAGGGGGGATGAGAGAGGGGGATGAGAGAGGGGGATGAGAGAGGGGGATGAGAGAGGGGGATGAGAGAGGGGGATGAGAGAGGGGGATGAGAGAGGGGATGAGAGAGGTGGATGAGAGAGGGGATGAGAGAGGGGGATGAGAGAGGGGGATGAGAGAGGGGATGAGAGAGGGGGATGAGAGAGGGGGATGAGAGAGGGGATGAGAGAGGTGGATGAGAGAGGGGATGAGAGAGGTGGATGAGAGAGGGGGATGAGAGAGGGGGATGAGAGAGGAGGTTGGGAGAGTGGGTTGGGAGAGGGGATGTCATCTAGCGCATTTCTCTTGTTTACTGCACTTATTTTATGTCTTCCCAGGGCGGTGTGTGTGTGTGTGTGTGTGTGTGTGTGTGTGTGTGTGTGTGTGTGTGTGTGTGTGTGTGTGTGTGTGTGTGTGTGTGTGTTTTATGTCTTTAATTTAATATTGTGTCTCTGTGTAACTGTGACTTTACCAATGTTTTCCCGCTGAAATGTAACAGACTTCTATTTGGTTACCACACCATGGTGGGGAGACACAGGGGAACACACTGCTTTCACAAGCTATTCACACCCCTTGACTTTTTTCACATTTTGTTGTGTGACGTCCTGAATTTAAAATGGATAACATTTAGATTTGTTTTGGTCATGCACAACACTCCATAATGTCAAAGTGGAATTATGTTTTTAGAAATGTTTACTAATTAATTAAAAATGAAAAGCTGAAATGTCTTGAGTCAATAAGTATTTAACCCCTTTGTTATGACAAGCCTAAAAAAGTTACATAATAAGTTGCATGGGCAAATGTTTTACAATCCAGGTGTGTAAAGCTCTTAGAGACTTACCTAGAAAGCTGTAATCGCTGCCAAAGGAGCGTCTGCAAAGTATTGACTCAGGGGTGTGAATACTTATTTAAATATTTTATTTCCAAAAATGTGCAAACATTTCTAAAAACATGTTTTCACTTTGTCATAATGGGGTATTGTATGTAAATGGGTGAGGAAAAAATCTATTTAATCCATTTTGAATTCAGGCTGTAACATATCAAAATGTGGAAATAAGTCAAGGGGTATGAATACTTTCTGAAGGCAGTGTATGTTAATAGACTGTGTTAATTCGTAGAGTGCAATGTAGAGTGTATTAATTTGTTTAGTTACAGTAAATATATAATTCCACATTGATTTACACAGTTCATCAGTTGCCGTAGTGAGCAAATAGCTTTTATATTGTACTGTAAAAAGAACCCAGCAGATGAAGGAACATACACCACGTCCAGACTTAGAGCTCTGTCCTGCGTGAAGCCGCTCTCTGTCTCCATAAAACCATTCAGAGGTATCGTCTGTTAACTGGATGCGCCATCTTCAGCTCCTAGCTGAACTTGTCACAGTATCTTCGCCTTCGCCTGATTAATGTTCCTGGAGAAACGAGCCTGTGAGATAGCAACGTGTTTATTACGGGAGCTTACGGCCATAACGTACCGTGATCGTCACCCCCCCTGCCATCCCCTGGAACTGTACATTAGGAATTATGAGCCGTGAAAATGGCGGCTTCGGGAAAGTGTGCCTCTGCATCGCGTGGATTCTACACAGCACTATTCCTGCATGTCTTCCTGCACGTCTGCTGAATATTCCCAGCTTTCCCATGGCTTCTAATTACAGGTTTGACTTCCTTCCACTCAGGAAGAGACAAGGAACCACAGCTGGTGGGCCCGCTAAGGGATGGCAGAGGGGCGGAGAGAGAATGATGGAACAACGTTGTCGACGAGTACGAGGGAATCCTCGACTTCACGTTGTAAAGGAGGGATGATGGAGGGAACACACTGGTTGAATCATTGTTGTATCAACGTAATTTGTCAACGTATTGAGACGTGGAATCAACGTGGAAAATACTTTGGATTTGAAAAAAAAGTAATCAACCAGTACTGTTTTCATCTCATTTCAACCAGCGTCAATGTATTCAACTTAAAGTCAATGTATTCAACTTAAATACATTGACTTAACCTGGTTGTTACATCAATCTAATTTCAACATAATCATCAGAACAATGTATACATTGAAATTGCGTTGAAAATTCCACGTAGAAACATCCTACATTTAATTGAGTGGTTGAAATTATATTGAATTTCATATTTGATTAGACCTATTTTATTTGACCTTGTTTCAACGTTGATAGTAAAATGGTATGTTTGAATCAACGTCATCGTTTCAACCTAAATAAAGAGGTAGAGCATGGCGTTTTGCAACGCCAGGGTTGTGGGTTCGATTCCCACGGGGGGCCAATATGAAAAATTGTATGCACTAACTGTAAGTCGCTCTGGATAAGAGCGTCTGCTAAATGACTAAAATGTCAAATGTATATTGAAATAAAATGTGAAGCCAAAGTCCAACGACTCCAGCCTGAACAGTGACTCCTACTGGAATATGAGTGGTACTGCATTTAAGCCTACCTCTATGTACCCTGCTAAGCTATGTAAACAAGCTGTGTTCGATTCAGCTGAGCTATCACAGTCAACACATTTCGACATTGATCAGCTTCCATACCACAGGGCTCTCCAGAGGGTGGTGCGGTCTGCACAAAGCGTCACCGGGGACAAACTACCTGCCCTTGAAGGACACCTACAGCACCCGATGTCACAGGAAGGCCCAAAAAGATCATCAAGGACAACTACCACCCGAGCCACTGCCTGTTCACCCCCGCTATCACCCAGAAGGCGAGGTCAGTACAGGCGCATCAAAGCTGGGACCGAGAGACTGAAAAACGTCTTCGATCTCAAAGGCCATCTGACTGTTAAACAGCCGTCACTAGCGCAGAGAGGCTGCTGCCTACATACAGACTTGAAAATCACTGGCCACTTTAATAAATGGAACACTAGTCACTTTAATAATGCCACTTTAATAATGTTTACATATCTTGCATTACCCATCTCATATATGTATACTGTATTCTATACTATCTATTGCATCTTAGCCTATGCCACTCTGATAATGACATTGCTCATCCTCATATATTTATATATTCTTATTGCATTCCTTTACTTAGATGTGTGTGTATTAGGTATTTGTTGTGGATACTTGCTAGATATTGCTGCACTGTCGGAACTAGAAGCACAAGCATTTCGCTACACTCGCAATAACATCTGCTAACCATGTGTATGTGACCAATACATTTGATTTGATTTGATTTGATAGTCATTTTCATAGACTTAGGGTCGATTCTAGGATTATTTGAGTAGGGAGGCAAAGAGGGGACCAAGAACCAGACATGGGTGGCAATGGGAAATCAGCTAATTGTATCACAAATAGCATTTAAATTTGGCTTAAACTGCAATGCATTGTTTTGAATGACTGTTTCGACTCTTAATTTTTAACTGCCCTAATTTATTCAAATAAATCCATTTGAAAAAAGAACATAGGGAAAATATTCAATTTTATCATCATGTTCAGTGGTAACTGCCCCTCCAAAGACCTTTTCCCCCTCCAAGGAATTTCAACACAATGTAAAAGCTCTAAAATGCTATTTGGAGAACAGTAAAAAATTACGCCAGCTGTTATCGCCTTGGCTGCTGTAGCTTCATTTACCTTAGTCGGTAAGGGACATACTTAACATTCTAGGAGTCTCCTGTAGCTCAGTGGTAGAGCATGGCGCTTGCAACGCCAGGGTTGTGGGTTCGTTTCCCACGGGGGGCAGTATGAAAAATGTATGCACTCACTAAAACTGTAAGTCGCTCTGGATAAGAATATGCCATTTAGCAGACGCTTTTTTCCAAAGTGACTTACAGTCATGTGAAGGTAACCAGTACCGGTAAAAAAAATTTTTATGGAAGTATGAAGGTAGTTTTGTGCCTACCCCCCAAAAAAGGTTAAATGTTGTATGTGTAAGAAAATAAAAAATCCTTCTTATATCTCCTAGAGGGCAAACACCTCACAACCTGGTTTCTTATTATTTATTTTATGACTGTCTTTTATTGCCATTTATGAATGTATTCTTCAATGCGTTTCTCTGGGCAATAGTAGTAAAAGCCGAATTAAATGTTTTATCAAATAATTGTCCAATATTTTTTGTTGATACCTAAACAGGTCCTAAAATTCAAAATCAAATACACTTGTCACAGTGGCTGATGTGGATGTGGTGGAGGAGTCACACGCAGGACACAGAAGCTAAGTCCTATCGACTTTACTGAACACGAACAAATAAATCCAAACTCTGGCCTCAACAAAAATAGGAGGCGGACTATGCGCAACAATGGGCAATACACAAGTAATCCAAGGCGCACGAAAACAGTACAGTGCGACGACAGGAAATACAACATACAAAAGACGAGCCGCACCTGATGACAGGCGAACATACTTATTTATTAGAGAACTCACGAACAAAACAACAAAACGATAACGTGACGTCCTTGGTTACAAACACAAACCCTCAACGGAACAAGATCCCACAACACACTGTGGAAAACAGGCTGCCTAAGTATGGACCCAATCAGAGACAACAAGCAACAGCTGATTCACATTGCCTCTGATTGAGAACCACACTGGCCAACATAGAAACAAATGAGCTAGATAAACGACCTAGAATACAAAACACATAGAAACCACACACCCTGGCTCAACATAACAGAGTCCCAGAGCCAGGGCGTGACAGTACCCCCCCCCCCAAAGGCGCGGACTGCGACCGCGCCAAACATAAACCGAACAGGGAAGGGTTGGGTGGGCATTCCTCCTCGGAGGCAGTTCCGGCTCCGGGCTTGACCCTCCAACAAACCCCGCAAAGCGCCCCTGGTCCGGTCCGGCCCCGCTGGCCGGAGCTGGACCGAACACTGGTGGAGCGGATTGCTCCAGCTCCAGAGTGGAGCAGCTGACCGGTGCCGGACCAGGCACCGGTGGAACAGGCACGGGCTGTGCCGGACTGACGACGCGCACCACAGGCTTGGTGCGGGGAGCAGGAACAGGCCGGACCGGACTGACGACGCGCACCACAGGCTTGGTGCGGGGAGCAGGGACGGGCCGAACCGGGCTGACGAAGCGCACCACTGGCTTGGTGCGGGGAGCAGGAACAGGCCGGACCGGGCTGGCGACGCGCACCACAGGCTTGGTGCGGGGAGCAGGGACGGGCCGGACCGGGCTGACGACGCGCACCATTGGCTTGGTGCGGGGAGCAGGAACGGGCCGAACCTGGCTGACGAAGCGCACCACTGGCTTGGTGCGGGGAGCAGGAACAGGCCGGACCGGGCTGGCGACGCGCACCACAGGCTCGGTGCGAGGGACAGGAACAAGCCAGGCCATACTGGGGACACACACCACTGGCCCTAAGCGGGGATCAGGAACGGGCCGGACCGGACTGGCAACACACCCCAGTACCTTTTGCCGTGCCTCTACATTCTCCTTCCCCCTGGTGACCAGTGACTCCCGTAACCTGGCGGCCTCCTTTGCCAACCCGCTGAACCACTCTATCCCGGCCTCCTGCTGCCCCGTCGTCCACGACGTGAGCCCCCCCCTAAAAATGTTCTGGGCGTCTCTCCTCCCCGTGGGCCAGGCTCCTGGACACGCTGCTTGACCCAGTCGAGGTAGATGTCCATTAGAGCCCTCTCTGGCGTTGGCTCCTGGACACGCTGCTTGGTCCAGTCATGGTGGGATCTTCTGTCACGACCGTCATACACAGAGGACCAAGGCGCAGCGTGGAATGGGAACATACTTATTTATTAGAAAACTCACGAACAAAACAACAAAACGATAACGTGACGTCCTTGGTTACAAACACAAACCCTCAACGGAACAAGATCCCACAACACACTGTGGAAAACAGGCTGCCTAAGTATGGTACCCAATCAGAGACAACAAGCAACAGCTGATTCACGTTGCCTCTGATTGAGAACCACACTGGCCAACATAGAAACAAATGAGCTAGATAAACGACCTAGAATAGAAAACACATCGAAACCACACACCCTGCCTCAACATAACAGAGTCCCAGAGCCAGGGCGTGACAACACTATATATACAAAAGTACGTGGACACCCCATCAAATTAGTGGATTTGGCTATTTCAGCCACACCCGTTGCTGAAAGGTGTATAAAATCGAGCACACAGCCATGCAATCTCAGTAGACAAACATTTGCAGTAGAATGGCCTTTCTGAAGAGCTCAGTGACTTTCAACGTGGCACCGTCAAATTTTTTTTCCTGTTTGAGCTGCCCCGGTCAACTGTAAGTGATGTTATTGTGAAGTGGAAACGTCTCGGAGCAATAATGGCTCAGCCGCGAAGTGGTAGGCCACACAAGCTCACAGAACGGAACCGCCGAGTGCTGAAGCACGTAGCAACTGTCTGTCCTCGGTTGCAACACTCACTACCGAGTTCCAAACTGCCTCTGGAAGCAACGTCAGCACAAGAACTGTTCATCCGGAGCTTCATGAATTTCAATGGCCGAGCAGCCGCACACAAGCCTAAGATCACCATGCGCAATGGCAAGCGTTGGCTGGAGTGGTGTAAAGCTCACCGCCATTGGTCTCTGGAGCAGTGGAAATGCGTTCTCTGGAGTGATGAATCACACTTAACCATCTGGCAGTCCGATGGACAAATCTGGGTTTGGCGGATGCCAGGACAACGCTACCTGCCCGAATGCATAGTGCCAACTGTAAAGTTTGGTGGAGGAGGAATAATGGTCTGGGGCTGTTTTTCATGGTTCGGACTAGGCCCCTTTGTTCCAGTGAAGGGAAATCTTAACGCTACAGCATAAAATGACAATGTAGACGATTCTGTGCTTCCATCTTTGCGGTAACAGTTTGGGGAAAGTTTTTATGTGGAATTTTCAACGCAATTTCAACTTATAAGTTTAAATATATTGAAGTTGAAGTTTTACCCTAATTTCAATTTTACAACACTGGATGAAGAGATGAAAATAGTACGGGTTGATAACTTTTTTTTAAATCAAATATATTTCCCACATTGATTCCACATCCCAATGCGTAGACAAATTAAATTTAAACAACGTTGACTCTCCCTTTTGCTAAATCATTTTCCCTCCTGTCTCCTGATTCTGCCTCAAAGACCCTACTCTCCTCCCTTTCTGCATCCTATGACTCTCACTGTCCCCTTTCCTCCCGGCTCGGCTCGGCCCTCCCCTCCTACTCCGTGGCTGAATGAGTCATTGTGAGCTGAGCGGAAACTTCCGGAGGACCTATCATCTTTTCACTCCTTCCTCTCTACCTTCTCTTCCTCTGCATCTGCTGCTAAAGCCACTTTCTGTCACTCTAAATGTCAAGCTTCTGTCTCTAACCCTAGGAAACTCTTTTCCACCTTCTCCTCCCTCCTTCATCTGGGTGGTCCTCTGTAGCTCAATTGGTAGAGCATGGCGCTTGTAACGCCAGGGTAGTGGGTTCGATCCCCGGGACCACCCATACGTAAAAATGTATGCACGCATGACTGTCAGTTGCTTTGGATAAAAAGCGTCTGCTAAATATTATATTATATTATTAATCCTCTACCCCCTCCCTCCTCCCTCTCTGAGGACGACTTTGTCAAACACTTTGAAAAGAAGGTTGATGAAATCCGCTCCTCATTCACTCAGCCTATTGATTCCACTGGTCCCACTCACACAGAACTAGCCTATGCCTTGACCTCTTTCTCCCCTCTCTCTCAAGATAAAATACTGCTACTAGTGAGGTTTGGCCGCCCGACAACCTGCCAGCTCAATCCCATCCCCTCCTCCCTTCTCCAGACCATCTCTGGAGACCTACTTCCCTCATCAAATCATCATTGACCCCCTCTCACTTGAAAATGGCCAGTCGCTCCCCTCCCCAGAAAACTGACATTCTACCCCACTGACTTGAGCGTGCTGTCTCTGACCAACTCTCTCACTATCTCTCTCAGAACAATCGTCTTGACTCTAATTATTCAGTCTTCAAGATGGGTCACTCAACCGAGACTGCTCTCCTCTGTGTCACGGAGGCTCTCCGCACTGTCAAAGCTGACTCTCTCTCCTGTGTTCTTATCCTCCTAGATCTATCTACTGCCTTCAACACTGTGAACCATCAGATCCTCCTCTTCACCCTCTCAGGGCTGGGCGTCTCAGGCTCTGCACACTCTTGGATTGCATCCTACCTGGCAGGCCGCTCCTACCAGGTGATGTGGAGAGGATCTGTGTCTGCACCACGTACTCTCACTACTGGTGTCCCCCAGGGCTCGGTTCTAGGCCCTCTCCTCTTCTCTCTTTACACCAAGTCACTCAGCTCCGTCATATCCTCAAATGGTCTCTCCTATCATTGCTATGCGGATGACACTTAACTACTTTTCTCTATCCCGTCTTCTGACACCCAGGTGGCGACACGAATCTCTGCGTGCCTGGCAGATTTCTCAGCTTGGATGTCGGCCCACCACCTCAAGCTCAACCTCAACAAGACGGAGCTGCTCTTCCTCCTTCCCGCTCGAAGACCTCTCTATTGTGGTTGACATCTCCATGGTGCCCCCCTCCCAGAGTGCCCCCCTCCCAGAGTGCCCCCCTCCCAGAGTGCCCCCCTCCCAGAGTGTCCCCCTCCCACAGTGCCCCCCTCCCAGAGTGGTAAAATCATGGTAAAGTGAGAGAGAGTATAGTACTCAACAGATCATCCTATAGCACTCATACAGCCCTCTCTACTTGCTCAGGTATCCACCAACAGGTTTTATTGACGCCAGAGCTGAGCTGCTTTGTGTGGTCAGCCACAGGTGCAGGGAAATGGCTGCCTCTCACTGGGCCGTGAGAAGTGTCAGGAGAAATGAAGGGAACGGCGGAGACTGGCAACCTGAGCTGTCGAGTCGGGCAAGAAAAGTAACTTTTCTCCCCTGCTTTCAGATGAGGGATGGACAGGAGAGAGAGAAAAGTGAGAGAGAGCGAGAGAGAGAGTCCCAAGTCTCAGCCAGGTCACACTTGGCCGGCCATGCCTCTGTTACCCAATCCATCACACTCCCAGAGGAGGATGACAGGATGACAGGTCCCTGAGCTGGGAGCGCTGGCAACAGGTGCACACAGCTTTCTGTTCCCCAGGAAACTGTGGTCTATGTTTTATTTATTTAAAACATTTTTGAAGCAAGGGGTTGTGGAGTGAAGCGTTGGTGGTGTAGTGTGTGTGTGTGTGTGTGTGTGTGTGTGTGTGTGTGTGTGTGTGTGTGTGTGTGTGTGTGTGTGAGTGATAAATGGTTGCTGATATTGGATATTACTACATTCCCCACAAAGCCTTGCCAGAATCCTTATTGTGCATCAGAACCAATGAGTTGTTAGACGATGACTTGACAGAAATGTGAGACAGTGAAATGCTTCATAGACTGTATCAGAGTTTGACTGGTCTGCTTACCCATGAGCCTTCACACTATGCCCAATAGTTTTAGTGAACTTTCCATCTTCATAACAAAATTCTAAAATTAGCCGCCGAAATTGTCGCAACCCCCTATCACCAGCCTGTTCAACCTCTCTTTCGTATCGTCTGAGATCCCCAGAGATTGGAAAGCTACCGCGGTCATCCTCCTCTTCAAAGGGGGTGACACTCTAGATCCAAACTGTTACAGACCTATATCCATCCTGCCCTGCCTTTCGAAAGTATTTGAAAGCCAAGTTAACAAACAGATCACCGACCATTTTGAATCCCACCGTACCTTCTCCGCTATGCAATCTGGTTTCCGAGCTCTCCTTTCAGACTCACATTAAGCATCTCCAATCTAAAGTTAAATCTATAATTGGCTTCCTATTTTGCAACAAAGCCTCCTTCACTCATGCTGCTAAACATGCCCTCGTTAAACTGACTATCCTACCGATCCTTGACTTCGGCGATGTCATTTACAAAATAGCTTCCAACACTCTATTCAGCAAATTGGATGTAGTCTATCACAGTGCCGTCCGTTTTGTCACCAAAGCCCCATATACTACCCACCATTGTGACCTGTACGCTCTCGTTGGCTGGCCCTCACTACATATTCGTCGCAAAACCCACTGGCTCCAGGTCATCTATAAATCCCTTCTAGGCAAATCCCTGCCTTATCATAGCTCATTGGTCACCATAGCAACACCCACCCGTAGTATGCGTTGCAGCAGGTATATCTCACTGGTCATCCCCAAAGCCAACACCTCCTTTGGTCACCATTCCTTCCAGTTCTCTGCTGCAAATGACTGGAACGAACTGCAAAAATCTCTGAAGCTGGAGACTCTTATCTCCCTCACTAACTTTAAGCATCAGTTGTCAGAGCACCTTACCGATCACTGCACCTGTACACAGCCCATCTGAAATTAGCCCACCCAACTACCTCATCCCCATATTGTAATTTATTTTGCTCATTTGCACCCCAGTATCTCTATTTGCACATCATCTCTTGCACATCTATCACTCCAGTGTTAATACTAAATTATAATATCACTACTTCTGCCAAGGCTGCCTCCCCTCCTGGTTCGGGCAGGTTTCGGCATTCGCCGTCACCGGCTTACTAGCTACTGCCGATCCCATTCTCATCACTCCACTTGTCATGCCTTGTCTTGTCAATCACACACACCTGGTGCTCATTCCCCTAATTAGTATGTGTATAAGTGTTCCCTCTGTTCCCCTTCTCTTTGTGAGTGATTGTTTCATTGTGAGAGCGAGGAGCTCGGTTGAGCTACTCTTCCATTTGTTATTGCCAAGGTGGAATATTTCCCTTGTGATAGTTTCGTTTTGACGCTGGGTGCGTTTGATTTATGTAAACGGAATAAACTCTGGACTTCGGAGTTTTACCTCCTGCGCCTGACTCCTTCATTCACACCTCGTCACATATAATTGTAATTATTTTGCACTACGGCCTATTTATTGCCTTACCTCCATAACTTACTACATTTGCACACACTGTATATAGATTTCTATTGTGATATTGACTGTACGTTTTGTTTATTCCATATGTAACTCTGTGTTGTTGTTTTTATCGCACTGCTTTGCTTTATCTTGGCCAGGTCGCAGTTGTAAATGAGAACTTGTTCTCAACTGGCTTACCTGGTTAAATAAAGGTCAAACAAATAAAATAAAAGTCACATCAATGTCATACGGATAGAAAGCAATGCAATACATCTCCCTAACTCGAAAACGTCCCTGCTTCACATGGAGGTGGACTACACTCCTTCCAATAGGTCTCCTTATCATTCATACATGTGAATGTGAGTGTCTTGTCCTGTCCTGCTATGTCCTCTCCTGTCCTGCTATGTCCTGTCCTGTCCTGCTATGCCCTGTCCTGTCCTGTTATGTCCTGTCCTATTCTGTTCTGTCCTTTTCTGTCTGACTCCTGTTCTGTCCTGCCCTGTTCTGTCCTGGCCTGTTCTGTCCTGTCCTGGCTTACTGATCTCTCCTATCCAACTTGAAGAACATGCAGTGTTAAAGATCAACACCAGGGGGTTCCCCACATTGTTTGTCCCCCATCTGAAATACTTGTGTGTCTCTGATAACCCCTTAAACCCTTTTTATTGAGTTGGATTGAATAAGTGCACGGTGGGTGAAAGTGGTTGCTGAAGTCTAAAGTCCTGGGAGATCTGCAGTTATTATGGCTTAATAATTACCAAGCGCTCATATACACTACGCTCAAGAGAGCAGAGCTCAGCATTTCCATTTTATTCATTGCTTTGTTTTTTCATTTGTTTTTGTTTTTTCATCTGCATGAATTAATGAAAGTCAGACAAGGTTAAGTACGTAGAAATGGCTTATTTGAGCATTTGAACAGGCCTTTCATACTAAATGGGCTTAAATACTAAATGGTATTTCATACTAAATGGGCTTAAATACTAAATGGTCTTTCATACTAAATGGGCTTCAATACTAAATGGGCTTTCATACTAAATCCAACTATTGATGATGAGATAAGCTACTGTAAATACCCCACCCTAACACTAACATTGGGAAGCTCACACTTGACTTTGTAGGTTTCACATATATGTAGGTACATGATCTCTTGGTACTTGTCACTAATTTAAAACTGCCATGCAGTTTGCTTTCATGACGATGTACAGCTCAGTAATTACACTTTGGTCACCAACGTAGTTCTAGGTTAACAGCCGTGTGCGGGAAAAGGGAAACTAAATGTTAAGCCCAGTAATCTTTTCCTTGCAGACATAATGGGAAGGGAAAGGTTTTGAAGGAAATCCCACGGAGTAGCATGTGTTATGGAACGTTGTGGGAAGGTGCCTCCTGGGGTGGAAGGGTGTTTCTATGGGGTGTGTGTGTGTGTGTGTGTGTGTGTGTGTGTGTGTGTGTGTGTGTGTGTGTGTGTGTGTGTGTGTGTGTGTGTGTGTGTGTGTGTGTGTGTTTGTGTGTGGGTTTGTGTGTGTATGTGTGTGTACTGCAAATGTACTCTACTGCAAATGCTTGCCACTTTTCATGGCCACATAAACTTGACATAGTTGTGTTTGTTCCTCGTAAGCCCAAACAAAAGCACTCTTAAAGGTCCAACACAGCCGTTTTTATCTCAATATCAAATCATTTCTGGGTAACATCTAAGAACCTTACTGTGATTGTTTTACATTAAAATGGTAATAAATAAACAAGAATAGATTCTTAATATATATATAGCAATTTCTCAAGCAAGAATTTAGCTATGACTGTCTGGAAGTGGGGAGGGGAAAACTGAAACTAGCTGTGATTGGCAGAGAGGTTTGGAACTCTCTTTCTTATTGGTCTATTAACTAATGAACCGCATGGAAAGGCCAAAGCTCACTCCCACCAAAACAGGCTGAAATGTCAGTTTTTTTTTCTTCAAAACAGCTCTTAAACTGAAAGGGCGTTATCATCATTGTCACAATATTATTCCAACCTCATAGTGTGGAAATATATATATAACTCACGAAAATCATGTATTTGACTGCACTTGGCCTTTAAAGAACATTGTCACTTCATCAACAGGAGGTATTGTGCTTTAACTGCCTTTAGAGAAATTATGGTAAACGTCTGTTTAGCTAAGCGCTGTCCTCTGTAGGAGGCCTTTAACAGCCCCAGACACAGTGAGGAGAGATGGCATTAGGTGTGGCCTGGTTTCCTGTAACCTCTAAATGTAACAGCTCCAAGGAGAGGCCTGGTTTCCTGTAACCTCTAAATGTAACAGCTCCAAGGAGAGGCCTGGTTTCCTGTAACCTCTAAATGTAACAGCTCTAAGGAGAGGCCTGGTTTCCTGTAACCTCTAAATGTAACAGCTCCAAGGAGAGGCCTGGTTTCCTGTAACCTCTAAATGTAACAGCTCTAAGGAGAGGCCTGGTTTCCTGTAACCTCTAAATGTAACAGCTCCAAGGAGAGGCCTGGTTTCCTGTAACCTCTAAATGTAACAGCTCCAAGGAGAGGCCTGGTTTCCTGTAACCTCTAAATGTAACAGCTCCAAGGAGAGGCCTGGTTTCCTGTAACCTCTAAATGTAACAGCTCTAAGGAGAGGCCTGGTTTCCTGTAACCTCTAAATGTAACAGCTCCAAGGAGAGGCCTGGTTTCCTGTAACCTCTAAATGTAACAGCTCCAAGGAGAGGCCTGGTTTCCTGTAACCTCTAAATGTAACAGCTCCAAGGAGAGGCCTGGTTTCCTGTAACCTCTAAATGTAACAGCTCCAAGGAGAGGCCTGGTTTCCTGTAACCTCTAAATGTAACAGCTCCAAGGAGAGGCCTGGTTTCCTGTAACCTCTAAATGTAACAGCTCCAAGGAGAGGCCTGGTTTCCTGTAACCTCTAAATGTAACAGCTCTAAGGAGAGGCCTGGTTTCCTGTAACCTCTAAATGTAACAGCTCCAAGGAGAGGCCTGGTTTCCTGTAACCTCTAAATGTAACAGCTCCAAGGAGAGGCCTGGTTTCCTGTAACCTCTAAATGTAACAGCTCCAAGGAGAGGCCTGGTTTCCTGTAACCTCTAAATGTAACAGCTCCAAGGAGAGGCCTGGTTTCCTGTAACCTCTAAATGTAACAGCTCCAAGGAGAGGCCTGGTTTCCTGTAACCTCTAAATGTAACAGCTCCAAGGAGAGGCCTGGTTTCCTGTAACCTCTAAATGTAACAGCTCTAAGGAGAGGCCTGGTTTCCTGTAACCTCTAAATGTAACAGCTCTAAGGAGAGGCCTGGTTTCCTGTAACCTCTAAATGTAACAGCTCCAAGGAGAGGCCTGGTTTCCTGTAACCTCTAAATGTAACAGCTCTAAGGAGAGGCCTGGTTTCCTGTAACCTCTAAATGTAACAGCTCCAAGGAGAGGCCTGGTTTCCTGTAACCTCTAAATGTAACAGCTCCAAGGAGAGGCCTGGTTTCCTGTAACCTCTAAATGTAACAGCTCTAAGGAGAGGCCTGGTTTCCTGTAACCTCTAAATGTAACAGCTCCAAGGAGAGGCCTGGTTTCCTGTAACCTCTAAATGTAACAGCTCCAAGGAGAGGCCTGGTTTCCTGTAACCTCTAAATGTAACAGCTCTAAGGAGAGGCCTGGTTTCCTGTAACCTCTAAATGTAACAGCTCCAAGGAGAGGCCTGGTTTCCTGTAACCTCTAAATGTAACAGCTCCAAGGAGAGGCCTGGTTTCCTGTAACCTCTAAATGTAACAGCTCCAAGGAGAGGCCTGGTTTCCTGTAACCTCTAAATGTAACAGCTCCAAGGAGAGGCCTGGTTTCCTGTAACCTCTAAATGTAACAGCTCCAAGGAGAGGCCTGGTTTCCTGTAACCTCTAAATGTAACAGCTCTAAGGAGAGGCCTGGTTTCCTGTAACCTCTAAATGTAACAGCTCTAAGGAGAGGCCTGGTTTCCTGTAACCTCTAAATGTAACAGCTCCAAGGGAGAGGCCTGGTTTCCTGTAACCTCTAAATGTAACAGCTCCAAGGAGAGGCCTGGTTTCCTGTAACCTCTAAATGTAACAGCTCCAAGGAGAGGCCTGGTTTCCTGTAACCTCTAAATGTAACAGCTCCAAGGAGAGGCCTGGTTTCCTGTAACCTCTAAATGTAACAGCTCCAAGGAGAGGCCTGGTTTCCTGTAACCTCTAAATGTAACAGCTCTAAGGAGAGGCCTGGTTTCCTGTAACCTCTAAATGTAACAGCTCCAAGGAGAGGCCTGGTTTCCTGTAACCTCTAAATGTAACAGCTCCAAGGAGAGGCCTGGTTTCCTGTAACCTCTAAATGTAACAGCTCCAAGGAGAGGCCTGGTTTCCTGTAACCTCTAAATGTAACAGCTCCAAGGAGAGGCCTGGTTTCCTGTAACCTCTAAATGTAACAGCTCCAAGGAGAGGCCTGGTTTCCTGTAACCTCTAAATGTAACAGCTCCAAGGAGAGGCCTGGTTTCCTGTAACCTCTAAATGTAACAGCTCCAAGGAGAGGCCTGGTTTCCTGTAACCTCTAAATGTAACAGCTCTAAGGAGAGGCCTGGTTTCCTGTAACCTCTAAATGTAACAGCTCCAAGGAGAGGCCTGGTTTCCTGTAACCTCTAAATGTAACAGCTCTAAGGAGAGGCCTGGTTTCCTGTAACCTCTAAATGTAACAGCTCCAAGGAGAGGCCTGGTTTCCTGTAACCTCTAAATGTAACAGCTCTAAGGAGAGGCCTGGTTTCCTGTAACCTCTAAATGTAACAGCTCCAAGGAGAGGCCTGGTTTCCTGTAACCTCTAAATGTAACAGCTCTAAGGAGAGGCCTGGTTTCCTGTAACCTCTAAATGTAACAGCTCCAAGGAGAGGCCTGGTTTCCTGTAACCTCTAAATGTAACAGCTCCAAGGAGAGGCCTGGTTTCCTGTAACCTCTAAATGTAACAGCTCTAAGGAGAGGCCTGGTTTCCTGTAACCTCTAAATGTAACAGCTCCAAGGAGAGGCCTGGTTTCCTGTAACCTCTAAATGTAACAGCTCTAAGGAGAGGCCTGGTTTCCTGTAACCTCTAAATGTAACAGCTCTAAGGAGAGGCCTGGTTTCCTGTAACCTCTAAATGTAACAGCTCTAAGGAGAGGCCTGGTTTCCTGTAACCTCTAAATGTAACAGCTCCAAGGAGAGGCCTGGTTTCCTGTAACCTCTAAATGTAACAGCTCCAAGGAGAGGCCTGGTTTCCTGTAACCTCTAAATGTAACAGCTCTAAGGAGAGGCCTGGTTTCCTGTAACCTCTAAATGTAACAGCTCCAAGGAGAGGCCTGGTTTCCTGTAACCTCTAAATGTAACAGCTCCAAGGAGAGGCCTGGTTTCCTGTAACCTCTAAATGTAACAGCTCCAAGGAGAGGCCTGGTTTCCTGTAACCTCTAAATGTAACAGCTCCAAGGAGAGGCCTGGTTTCCTGTAACCTCTAAATGTAACAGCTCCAAGGAGAGGCCTGGTTTCCTGTAACCTCTAAATGTAACAGCTCCAAGGAGAGGCCTGGTTTCCTGTAACCTCTAAATGTAACAGCTCCAAGGAGAGGCCTGGTTTCCTGTAACCTCTAAATGTAACAGCTCTAAGGAGAGGCCTGGTTTCCTGTAACCTCTAAATGTAACAGCTCCAAGGAGAGGCCTGGTTTCCTGTAACCTCTAAATGTAACAGCTCCAAGGAGAGGCCTGGTTTCCTGTAACCTCTAAATGTAACAGCTCCAAGGAGAGGCCTGGTTTCCTGTAACCTCTAAATGTAACAGCTCCAAGGAGAGGCCTGGTTTCCTGTAACCTCTAAATGTAACAGCTCCAAGGAGAGGCCTGGTTTCCTGTAACCTCTAAATGTAACAGCTCTAAGGAGAGGCCTGGTTTCCTGTAACCTCTAAATGTAACAGCTCTAAGGAGAGGCCTGGTTTCCTGTAACCTCTAAATGTAACAGCTCCAAGGAGAGGCCTGGTTTCCTGTAACCTCTAAATGTAACAGCTCCAAGGAGAGGCCTGGTTTCCTGTAACCTCTAAATGTAACAGCTCCAAGGAGAGGCCTGGTTTCCTGTAACCTCTAAATGTAACAGCTCTAAGGAGAGGCCTGGTTTCCTGTAACCTCTAAATGTAACAGCTCCAAGGAGAGGCCTGGTTTCCTGTAACCTCTAAATGTAACAGCTCCAAGGAGAGGCCTGGTTTCCTGTAACCTCTAAATGTAACAGCTCCAAGGAGAGGCCTGGTTTCCTGTAACCTCTAAATGTAACAGCTCTAAGGAGAGGCCTGGTTTCCTGTAACCTCTAAATGTAACAGCTCCAAGGAGAGGCCTGGTTTCCTGTAACCTCTAAATGTAACAGCTCCAAGGAGAGGCCTGGTTTCCTGTAACCTCTAAATGTAACAGCTCCAAGGAGAGGCCTGGTTTCCTGTAACCTCTAAATGTAACAGCTCCAAGGAGAGGCCTGGTTTCCTGTAACCTCTAAATGTAACAGCTCCAAGGAGAGGCCTGGTTTCCTGTAACCTCTAAATGTAACAGCTCCAAGGAGAGGCCTGGTTTCCTGTAACCTCTAAATGTACACAGCTCCGAGATGCTTGTCAGCATACACAACTCAGACCAGGCAGGTTCAAAGGTCACAGTGCGTCATGAAAAGGAACGTTTTGTGTAGACTTCATAGATTGTTTAAATCCTCCAGAGATGGATTGTAATAAAGAAAAAGAAAAAAAAAGAAAGAAATACATAACTAAGTACTGTAATTATAAAATAAAAAACATGTATGTTGTACGGTTTTGATTTGGGTGACAATTCAGAATAAAATCTTGAACTATATTAGTCAGACTTCACTACTAGTAATACTTTTAACACCCATAACTCAGTTAACTTTGAATACCATGTAAATTTTTTTCTTAATGTTTCTCTGCCCCCTCCACCCATGCCCACAGAATAACTGGGCTTTCTCTGCCCACTCCACCCATGCCCACAGAATAACTGGGCTTTCTCTGCCCACTCCACCCATGCCCACAGAATAACTGGGCTTTCTCTGCCCACTCCACCCATGCCCACAGAATAACTGGGCTTTCTCTGCCCACTCCACCCATGCCCACAGAATGACTGGGCTTTCTCTGCCCACTCCACCCATGCCCACAGAATGACTGGATACATTTTCCTTTGTTAGTCGAAGCCCTTGGCCCTGTACCTTTATGTTTAATTTGAAAACCAATTAGCAACTCTCTGGGATTCAATTACTAAACTGAAAGACTACTATCTCGCGTACACATTAATAATACAATAATTGTTTTCTTTGGCAGACATGCTATTTCAACCTGGATTCAAAGCCTCTCTGCTGCTTTGCTGGCCTTGGACCACATGCTGGGAGAAAAGATTGATAGTTGGGTGATCATATCACTCACTGACAAACAAAATACAACTGTTCATTGTGCTCGCCTTTCAGAACCAGTGAGGCCCTGTACTTTAGATGGATTTCTCCTTGAGGACACAGGGAGCGCCTTGGTGTGTGTGTGTGTGTGTGTGTGTGTGTGTGTGTGTGTGAGAGAGAGTTTGTGTCCATGCGTGTGCCTGTGTCTGTGTGTATACGTGTGTGTATATGTGTGTGTGTGTGTGTGTGTGTGTGTGCATGTGCGTGCATGTGAGAGAGAGGAAGAAAGGGGGTGGGGGGTCTGGAGGAAGTTGCTGTGGTCAGAATCTGGATAGCATCACTGTTCACCAGCACCATTGACGATGTGTCTGCAAACTTCCAGCTCTGCCCTGATGAAATGCACGGGTACAGAATAGTAGAACTCTAATGAGCATGAAGAAGAAAAAAAAATGATATTCTGACACACTAACTACATGTCTTCCCCCTCCTCAACATTCTAGAATATGAATAGCTTTACATTACATATGGTTAGAATGGTTTAACATATAATGACTGGTTCTCCTGATGGGGAATGACTGGTTCTCCTGATGGGGAATGACTGGTTCTCCTGATGGGGACTGACTGGTTCTCCTGATGGGGAATGACTGGTTCTCCTGATGGGGAATGACTGGTTCTCCTGATGGGGAATGACTGGTTCTCCTGATGGTGAAATGACTGGTTCTCCTGATGGGGAATGACTGGTTCTCCTGATGGGGAATGACTGGTTCTCCTGATGGGGAATGACTGGTTCTCCTGATGGGGAAGGACTGGTTCTCCTGATGGGGAATGACTGGTTCTCCTGATGGGGAATGACTGGTTCTCCTGATGGGGAATGACTGGTTCATCTGATGGGGATTTTATTTTTCTCCTGATGGGGAATGACTGGTTTTCCTGATGGTGAATGCCTGGTTTTCCTGATGGGGAATGCCGTCAAATATTCCCTGATTTCATTATAACATATTTTCCCACACCACTTATTAAAACATTTCAGTATTTGTTCTCCATACATGGGAAATGTGTGTGTGTGTGTGTGTGTGCACATGAATTAACAGAACAAAGCGTTCTTCCCCTCCTACGTTCATATGCTCTTAATTAGAGTGATGACATTAACATCTTCTGGACAGTGCACTGGGCCAAGGACCACCGGCCAGCTCCCGACTCCATGAACTTTCTGAACATGTGATTCAGACTTTGGAACATTCTTCTTGTTATGAAACGTGTTCAGGTGACCATACACTTTATAACCCATTAAGACACTTGTACGCACACACACACACACACACACACACACACACACACACACACACACACACACACACTGTGAGACTTCACACACTTCACACACACTAACATCACAGATGGATTCCATAAGGTAGGTTTTCTCTGTGTGCATCGTTGCATGGTGACTGTTCACTTCCTTCAAACGGCTAAAGTCATCATGACTGCCCTAACCGTGCATCCATTATACAGCCTTCGCCGTCACCGAAAGTCTCCCAAACTATTTCTGACGTAATTGGTTCAGACATAAACATGCAATTGTCAAATTGATATGCGGTTCGGGGAGTTAAATTATGCACAAGCTTTACTTAAGCTGCAATTGAACATGAGATGGGTGGTTTAGCCGGTGGGACGACAGAGAAAATAGCTTAAATGCTTTTAAAACACAGAGTACATTAGCAGACATCTGTTTAAATCTAATTGTCATCCATAATCCATAACTCTTGGGTCAATCCAACATACTTATTTCAACATCACGCTACCATGAAATATTTTCTGTTGATGAAGCAATATTTGTCCTCGCATTTGCATAATGGAATAATTTCAAAGTGTCTATTAAATATTGAAAATAAATACTGACTATAGATTGAGTTCATTTTGTGTCGGAGATATAATCTTTGACCTTGAAAAAAAAAGTCTACGTCTTTGGAATTGCTGATGAAAAGTTGAATTTGTAGAAGAAGGAAGAAATATAAATGGTGTCTGGAATGGATAATGAGTGTGTTGTCTAGAAATATAAATGGAGTCTGGAGTGGATAATGAACATGTATCTCTACCTTATGATCCCTGTGCCCTCTCCAATGCTGAAAACGTGTTTGAAACACACAGAAGCTCAGAGAGGGGTTGCTATGGTGTACTTTGGCGCTATGCAGGCTCTTTCTAATGCATGTCCACTCTTTCCTCGGCCTTGAAATAATATTATGGTGTTGACTGAAGCCTACACTTTACATGTCACGTCAGTGGCGCGATGATTCAAATATGTAAACAGTTTGGAGAGGCCCGACGATATTGCCGGCATTTGTTACAAGCGCACGTCTCCAAGATGTGCTGAAATGTTATACCCCGTGTATTCCCATGTGAGGGGGGTCAAAAAATCGGCTTTAAAAAAATCATCCACGTTGAAGGATATAAAAGTGACTATTTGTCTTTATTAAAGCGACATTAGATTTATGGCCGATCCTTCGTTCCTCAGAGTGGACAATTAGCAGCTGTTGTGGGGAGAAAAGCGAAGGGAAGGGTAACATATCACCACAGCTTTCATGTCACTCAGACACACACACACACACACACACACACACACACACACACACACACACACACACACACACACACACACACACACACACACACACACACACACACACACACACACACACACACACACACACACACACACACACACACACACACACAGACACACACACACACACAGACACACACACACACACACACACAGACACACACACACACACACACACACAGACACACACACACACACACACACACACACACACACACACACACACACACACACACACACACAGCACACACACACACACACACACACACACACACACACACACAGACACAGACACACGCAGACACACACACACACACACACATAGCAGAGCACAGATTCTTGGAGTGTTTGATCCTTTGATAAAGGGAGGGGGAAAAAAATATCCTGAAGCCCAATGTCATTAAATGTGCCTGGGTTTATTTGTGTTAGAGACGGGGCTCTGAGAGAGAGCTGAGGGGTGGTCCAGTTCTGGGATGGGGCTCTGGGAGAGAGCTGAGGGGTATAGGGGTGGTCCAGTTCTGAGACGGGGCTCTGGGAGAGAGCTGAGGAGTATAGGGGTGGTCCAGTTCTGAGACGGGGCTCTGGGAGAGAGCTGAGGGGCATAGGGGTGGTCCAGTTCTGAGACGGGGCTCTGGGAGAGAGCTGAGGGCTATAGGGGTGGTCCAGTTCTGAGACGGGGCTCTGGGAGAGAGCTGAGGGGCATAGGGGTGGTCCAGTTCTGAGACGGGGCTCTGGGAGAGAGCTGAGGGGTGGTCCAGTTCTGGGATGGGGCTCTGGGAGAGAGCTGAGGGCTATAGGGGTGGTCCAGTTCTGAGACGGGGCTCTGGGAGAGAGCTGAGGGGTGGTCCAGTTCTGAGACGGGGCTCTGGGAGAGAGCTGAGGGGCATAGGGGTGGTCCAGTTCTGAGACGGGGCTCTGGGAGAGAGCTGAGGAGCATAGGGGTGGTCCAGTTCTGAGACGGGGCTCTGGGAGAGAGCTGAGGGCTATAGGGGTGGTCCAGTTCTGAGACGGGGCTCTGGGAGAGAGCTGAGGGTCATAGGGGTGGTCCAGTTCTCTATTGCCTGAGCGGTGGAATCCACACTCACTGTGTGTATGGGGGGTTGGGAGTGTGTGTATGGGGGGTTGGGAGTGTGTGTGTATGGGGGGTTGGGAGTGTGATTGCCAAGGTACAGAGCCAGTGGCTAAGGTCCCTCCCTGGAGGCTTAACTGAGTGAGGGAACATTTGGATGCAGCTGTTTTTCTGCGGGCCTAAATGGAGACGTTGTCCTCCTGTTCTCCGCTGTGTCTCAGATTCTTTAGTTGCCCCATTTCCTGACACTTCCCCCCCACCCCACCCCACCCCCTGTCTACACAAGGGATGCACAGAGGGTGCATGGCAGGCATCTTGATTCAAACTTCCCCCCCCTCCCCTCCCCTCCCCTCCCCCTTCACACAACCCCACACCACTACCCAGCCGGTTCCCCCCTTTCCTGGCCGCCCGGATCTCATCTCCCAGCGAGGCTCAAGGTCGCTCCTAAAGTGTCAAAGTGGGTCTTAATTCTAAACCCCCCCCCGGGCCCGTCGCTAACGATTCAGCTATGCTTACCACTCAATTATCTCCCAGTCCGGTTTTCCGCCAGTATAGCCCGTCTGAAAACATTTAGACGGTTTGATTTCCCAGCAACACAGACGGCCACTTTGTATCAAGAGCCGTACCAGTCTTTTGACAGACTCAAGGAGCCGTACAAACTTTTTGTGCACCACCTCATTGGTCTCCCGGTCACAGCTGGCTGTGGCACAGCCTGGGATCGAACCCGGGTCTGTGGTAACGCATCTAGCACTGCGATGCAGTGCGTTAGACCACTGCGCCACTCGGGAGCGTACCAGCCTTTTGACAGACTCAAGGAGCCGTACCAGTCTTTTGACAGACTCAAGGATTAGTGAGAGATTCTGTGACAGATTAACGAACAAGCAACTTTTAGAGAGAGAGAGAGTTCCATTGATGTTCCCTGCACTGTTCTCACAGCATTTGGAATTGGCAGGCTCTCTGGTAGCCATTAGATGGTCAGGGGCTAACCCGTTCTCTGTTAGCATTCACTGGGAAACAAATAATGCACTGCCCTCCGGGCAGAGCTCGGGGAACTGGGGTTGGTGAGGAACCCAGTCCAGAAAACCTGAGGCTTGGAAACGTTTAAGGAACATTTTGGAACGCAGGAAACATTACGGAGAAAGAGTTTCACCCCTCCTCCTCCTCCTCCTCCTCCTCCTTCCCTTCCTCCATACCGACAAGGATGTGGGACAAGCTTGAGAGAGTTCAGAGGTCACGGTGAGAGAGACGTAGATGACTCTCAGATGGATTAACACTGAGACTCCAGACTCTCCGTACAATCACAGCACCCTGAGGAGGCCGCTCTACGAGACTCTGGCGGACCTGGGTTCAAATGGTACTTGTTTTCTTTCAAGAACTTTCAACGTTTGTTTGAGTCTGCCTCGAGTGCAAGATGGTCTGGGTTTACACTTTTTTTGAGTATTCTATTGGTTCAATTGCTCCAGGCAAGCTCAATCAAAGCAGGTCATGTATTAAAAAAGGTAAATATTATTTGAACCCAGGTCTGGAAATCAGAACGGGTATAATATCCTTTCTCCTTTCCAGAGTCAAGGTGCATGGTATAGAGACATTCACACATTTCTTGAAGTTACAAGTTACAAGACCCTATTCAATAGCTTTCAATGGGTCAGTGGATAGGCATTTTCAACAATACAAATCTGGGAATACTTTAGATAAGTGGGAAATTATATAGGCACTCTAAATAAGTTATATGCGTTCAGACAATGAAACTGGACTGCATAATATTATTATCCAATAAATAATGGGGGCATCAAACCGTTTGACTGACAAATTGTGAATCCCTACTCAGACATGGGAAAGTTGTCATTAATAATCTGTAGATGTGTGTTTTGAAGTCAGAGGGCTTTAATATCTCCCTAAACCTACATTAGCAGTGATCGGTCATTGTACAGTCTACAGTATCTAATGTTCTTGGAATTGTACAGCATAAGGGAAAAACAACTCTTATCACAAAAGAAAACACTTTCCTAATTTGTTTCCATCATGCCTCCAAACTCATTTTGAGATGTCTGAATGTGTGAGGAGTTGGCCCATGATTCTTCTTATTGTGGATAAAACTGCCACAGGGAGAGGTTTTAGGTTTAATGGATGACTTCGGATGTGTGTGTGTGTGTGTGTGTGTGTGTGTGTGGGGGGGGTTAAGAAGGTCATACCAAGGATGATTTAGCTATTTCTGAAAGACCCCTTGAAGAAACATATTATGAAAATTAATTTTGGCCTTACTGCTGTTAGCCCATACAAATGCATTGAATAACAGATTCACTACATGGAACAATAGATAGCCCCCCCAAAAAAAATCTAAAGGAAGTTTGTTCTGAAGTGTCTGTCCTATATCTGAGAGATATAAGAAAGATCAGGAAACTTTCTTTACATGTATTGAACCCCTTATTTTGGCACTAAACAGTCTAAGCTGGGGGTGGGGGGTTCTACTAAGCTTCATATAATTGTTTTAAGAAAGTCATTGCAAGGATTATTTTGCTATTTGATTTTCACCTTTGCACAGGGGTCACGTTAGTGTGTAGCCCAAACTGTTCAGATACTATAGACAGAAGTTGGCAGATCGGCTGTACCGACTTCAGACGAGCAAGGAGGAGGAGCAGCCTCGGCAGAATCCGTGACAGTACCCCCCCCCCCCTTGACGCGCGATCAGACACTA
The DNA here is from genome assembly GCF_020615455.1 of Coregonus clupeaformis. Lineage (NCBI taxonomy): Eukaryota > Metazoa > Chordata > Actinopteri > Salmoniformes > Salmonidae > Coregonus > Coregonus clupeaformis. Next base: position 514,630 of record NW_025533649.1, read on the forward strand.
TATCCTCAGGCACCCCGTAGTGCCGGAAAACGTGAGTAAACAGGGCGTCGGCCGTTTGTAGGGCTGTAGGAAGACCTGGCATAGGAATGAGACGGCAGGCCTTAGAAAACCGATCCACAACGACCAAGATCGTGGTATTCCCCTGGGAGGGGGGAAGGTCCGTGACAAAATCCACCGACAGGTGAGACCACGGCTGTTGTGGAACGGGTAGAGGTTGTAACTTCCCTCTGGGCAGGTGTCTAGGCGCCTTACGCTGGGCGCACACCTAGCAGGAAGAAACGTAAAACCTCACATCCCTGGCTAAGGTGGGCCACCAGTACTTCCCGCTAAGACAGTGCACCGTCCGACCAATACCAGGATGACCAGAGGAGGGTGACGTGTGAGCCCAATATATCAGTCGATCACGTACCTCGAGCGGCACGTACCTCCGCCCCTCTGGACACTCTGGGGGAGTAGGGTCGGTACGTAATGCCCGCTCGATTTCCGCGTCGACCTCCCACACCACCGGTGCCACTAGACAAGACTCCGGGAGTATGGGAGTGGGCTCAATGGACCTCTCCTCTGTGTCATATCGTCGGGACAGGGCGTCTGCCTTAGTGTTCTGTGACCCTGGGATATAAGTGAGCTTAAATACAAACCGGGAAAGAAACATGGCCCACCTAGCCTGACGAGGGTTCAGTCTCCTCGCTGCACGGATGTACTCCAGGTTACGATGGTCAGTCAGAATGAGAAAAGGGTGTTTAGCCCCCTCAAGCCAACGTCTCCACACCTTCAGGGCTTGAACCACCGCTAGCAGCTCCCTGTCCCCCACGTCATAATTGCGTTCCGCCGGACTGAGCTTCTTAGAATAGAAAGCACAGGGGCGGAGTGAACAGGTCCTTCAAATGTCTAAACGCCCTGTCCGCCTCAGCCGACCACTGTAAACGCACCGGGCTCCCCTTTAGCAGGGAGGTGATGGGAGCTGCTACCTGTCCAAAACCCCGGATAAACCTCCGGTAGTAATTGGCAAATCTCTCCTGGTCTCCCTCCTAGTCTCCCTAGCACCAGCACCCCCCGAGCTCCATAGGGCTCGGCTCGGAAGTGCTGGGGGATGGAATGGACGGCCCCAGCTCCGGACGTCCGCGGGTAGCCAACAGGGTATCTAGGCGAATCGACATGTCCACCAGTTGATCGAAGCTTAGGTTGGTGTCCCTGCAGGCCAACTCTCGACGAACGTCCTCCCTTAAGCTGCACCTGTAGTGGTCGATGAGGGCCCTCTCGTTCCATCCCGCATTGGCAGCCAGAGTCCGGAAGTCCAGTGCGAACTCCTGCGCGCTCCTCTTCCCCTGTCTGAGGTGGAACAGACACTCACCCGACCTTCCCCTCTGGGGGATGATCGAACACCGCCCTGAAGCGGCGGGTGAACTCTGCATAGTTTACTGTAGCGGCGTCTATTCCTCCCCACTCGGCGTTGGCCCACTCCAGTGCCTTGCCGGACAGACAGGAGATGAGGGCGGACACGCTCTCGTATCCCGAGGGCGCCGGGTGGATGGTTGCCAGGTAGAGTTCCACTTGGAGCAGGAAACCCTGACACCCGGCTGCGGTGCCATCATAAGCCCTCGGGAGCGAGAGCCGAATCCCACTGGACTCCAGATGTGAAACGATGGGTATGGCTGATGGTGGTGGTATCGTTTGAGGAGGTTTGGGCAAACCTCCTCTCTCCCATCGCCTCAAGGTGTTCATCACCCCTTCCATGGCGGTACCAAGATCCTGGAGCATAGCCGCCTGTTGTAAAACGCGCTCCTCCAGTGATCCCGTTGGCACCGCCGCTCCTGCTGACTCCATGTCGGGGTGTGTGATTCTGTCACGAATGTCAGTGAAATGCGGTGGAAGAAGTCAGGCGCAGGACACAGAACTCTCGGAAACGTACTTTACTCAGAATGCAAGGACAGGAAACAGAATACCTCCACACAGGGAGGAACTAACCCGCTCACCAACGACACACGTCACAAAGAAACAATCACACACAAAATCCAAATGAGAGACAGGGGTAAATATAGGGCATACAATCAAACATAATGGGGAACAGGTGTAAACAATACAGACTAAACTAGACAAACACCGAAACATCGATCGGCAGCAGCTAGTACTCCGGGGACGACGAACGCCGAAGCCTGCCCGAGCAAGGAGGAGGAGCAGCCTCGGCAGAATCCGTGACAGTAACCTATTAGAATAAGGTAACCTAATAGAATAAGGTAACCATAAGCCATTTAGCAGATGCTCTTATCCAGAGCGACTTACAGTTAGTGAGTTCATAAATTTTCATACTGGCCCCCCGTGGGAAACGAACCCACAACCCTGGCATTGCAAGCGCCATGCTCTACCAACTGAGCTACAGGGGACTTCATATAATCTTCATAACCTCTCTCTCTCTCTCTCTCTCTCTCTCTCTCTCTCTCTCTCTCTCTCTCTCTCTCTCTCTCTCTCTCTCTCTCTCTCTCTCTCTCTCTCTCTCTCTCTCTCTCTCTCTCTCTCTCTCTCTCTCTCTCTCTCTCTCTCTCTCTCTCTCTCTCTCTCTCTCTCTCTCTCTCTCTCTCTCTCTGTCTCCTCTCTCTCTCTCCTCTCTCTCTCTCTCTCTCTCTCTCTCTCTCTCTCTCTCTCTCTCTCTCTCTCTCTCTCTCTCTCTCTCTCTCTCTCTCTCTCTCTCTCTCTCTCTCTCTCTCTCTCTCTCTCTCTCTCTCCCTCTCTCTCTCTCTCCTCCATAGATTTAAGTCCAACACTGTGTGTGGGTTCATAGCTAGGGTCATCAGAAGCAGGTGCTATTAGATCAGGAATGAACCATGTGACACAGTCTAAAAAAGCTAATTTATAGAAAGCTTATGAATCAACAACATTTGAGTGCTGCAATGAAAGTTCTCATCAGAAGAGTTTATCTTACCACAGCCAGAGTTTGTTGTCTAAGAAATGTTTCACAGGTTCATTCTTAAAAGTCTAAGCCGGTTTTAAAAGTGTTTGTCCTCTAGCTAGGAGATATAAGAAATCTCAGGAAATATTTGTAGTTTTATTTTATACATATTTAACCCCTTTTTTGGGTAGGCACAAACTACCTTTATACTTCCGTATTTAAAAAACAGTACAGATTACATTCAGACAAGTCCCGTGACACTTGTGGGGGTCGTAGAGCAAAATGGAGAACACCATCGTTTTCGTGAGAATCTCCTGAAATGCTTCTTACGAAGCCACTCCTTCGTTGCCCGGGCGGTGTGTTTGGGATCATTGTCATGCTGAAAGACCCAGCCACGTTTCATCTTCAATGCCCTTGCTGATGGAAGGAGGTTTTCACTCAAAATCTTACGATACATGGCCCCATTCATTCTTTCCTTTACACGGATCAGTTGTCCTGGTCCCTTTGCAGAAAAACAGCCCCAAAGCATGATGTTTCCACCCCCATGCTTCACAGTAGGTATGGTGTTCTTTGGATGCAACTCAGCATTCTTTGTCCTCCAAACACGACGAGTTGAGTTTTTACCAAAAAGTTATATTTTGGTTTCATCTGACCATATGACATTCTCCCAATCCTCTTCTGGATCATCCAAATGCACTCTAGCAAACTTCAGACGGGTCTGGACATGTACTGGCTTAAGCAGGGGGACACGTCTGGCACTGCAGGATTTGAGTCCCTGGCGGCGTAGTGTGTTACTGATGGTAGGCTTTGTTACTTTGGTCCCAGCTCTCTGCAGGTCATTCACTAGGTCCCCCCCGTGTGGTTCTGGGATTTTTGCTCACCGTTCTTGTGATCATTTTGACCCCACAGGGTGAGATCTTGCGTGGAGCCCCAGATCGAGGGAGATTATCAGTGGTCTTGTATGTCTTCCATTTCCTAATAATTGCTCCCACAGTTGATTTCATCAAACCAAGCTGCTTACCTATTGCAGATTCAGTCTTCCCAGCCTGGTGCAGGTTTACAATTTTGTTTCTTGTGTCCTTTGACAGCTCTTTGGTCTTGGCCATAGTGGAGTTTGGAGTGTGACTGTTTGAGGTTGTGGACAGGTGTCTATTATACTGATAACAAGTTCAAACAGGTGCCATTAATACAGGTAACTAGTGGAGGACAGAGGAGCCTCTTATAGAAGAAGTTACAGGTCTGTGAGAGCCAGAAATCTTGCTTGTTTGTAGGTGACCAAATACTTATTTTCCAACATAATTTGCAAATAAATTCATAAGAAATCCTACAAAGTGATTTTCTGGATTTTATTTTCTCATTTTGTCTGTCATAGTTGACGTGTACCTATGATGAAAATTACAGGCCTCTCTCATCTTTTTAAGTGGGAGAACTTGCACAATTGGTGGCTGACTAAATACTTTTTTCCCCCACTGTACATTCAGTTTATGCAAAGAGTCAATATTTGCGGTGTTGACCCTTCTTTTTTCAAGACCTCTGCAATCTGCCTTGGCATGCTGTCAATTAACTTCTGGGCCACATCTTGACTGATGGCAGCCCATTCTTGCATAATCAATGCTTGGAGTTTGTCAGAATTTGTGGGTTTTTGTTTGTCCACCCGCCTCTTGAGGATTGACCACAAGTTCACAAGTTTCCTGGCCATGGACCCAAAATGTGGATGTTTTGTTCCCCGAGCCACTTAGTTATCACTTTTGCCTTATGGCAAGGTGCCCCATCATGCTGGAAAAGGCATTGTTCGTCACCAAACTGTTCTTGGATGGTTGGGAGAAGTTGCTCTCGGAGGATGTGTTGGTACCATTCTTTACTCATGGCTGTGTTCTTAGGCAAAATTGTGAGTGAGCCCATTCCCTTGGCTGAGAAGCAACCCCACAAATGAATGAACAGTTCTTTGTGGCTATCTGGCTAGCTAACAGTAGTAGCTAGCCAGATAGCTCTATTGACTTACTATGGGCTTACGACCTACACTACAGTGGGTATTGTAGGCAGGTAAACATGCCTACAACACAGCATGTATGTATTAACGTCTCAAGTTAAAATATTGTAGTCAGGCAACATATGAGATGTGAATAGGCAACATTGCATTCCAAAGTTTGCTCAAATAATAATAATTTCTAGAAAATGTGCGTAATTGTTACGTGGTTGCGTCGTATTTCTTTGTACACAGTGCCTTGCAAAAGTATTCATCCCCCTTGGCGTTTTTCCTATTTTGTTGCATTACAATCTGTAATTTAAATTGATTTTTATTTGGATTTCATGTAATGGACATACACAAAATAGTCCAAATTGGTGAAGTGAAATGAAAAAAATAACTTGTTTCAAAAAAGTATACAAAATAAATAACTGAAAAGTGGTGCATGCATATGTATTCACCCCCTTTGCTATGAAGCCCCTAAATAAGATATGGTGCAACCAACTACCTTCAGAAGTCACATAATTAGTTAAATAAAGTCCACCTGTGTGCAATCTAAGTGTCACATGATCTCAGTATATATCCACCTGTTCTTAAAGGCCCCAGAGTCTGCAACACCACTAAGCAAGGGGCACCACCAAGCAAGCGGCACCATGAAGGCCAAGGAGCTCTCCAAATAGGTCAGGGACAAAGTTGTGGAGAAGTACAGATAAGGGTTGGGTTATAAAAAAATATCAGAAACTTAGAAAATCCCACAGAGCACCATTAAATCCATTATTAAAAAATTGATAGAATATGGCACCACAACAAACCTGCCAAGAGAGGGCCGCCCACCAAAACTCACGGGACCAGGCAAGGAGGGAATTAATCAGAGAGGCAACAAAGAGACCAAAGATAACCCTGAAGGAGCTGCAAAGCTCCACAGCGGAGATTGGAGTATCTGTCCATAAGACCACCTTAAGCCATACACTCCACAGAGCTGGGCTTTACGGAAGAGTGGCCAGAAAAAACCCAACACCTGTCATCACCCCGAGAACACCATCCCATGGTGGTGGCAGCATCATGCTGTGGGGATGTTTTTCATTGGCAGGGACTGGGAAACTGGTCAGAATTGAAGGAATGATGGATGGCGCTAAAAACAGGGAAATTCTTGAGGGAAACCTGTTTCAGTCTTCCAGAGATTTCAGACTGGGACGGAGGTTCACCTTCCAGCAGGACAATGACCCTAAGCATACTGCTAAAGCAACACTCAAGTGGTTTAAGGGGAAACATTTAAATGTATTGGAATGGCCTAGTCAAAGCCCAGACCTCAATCCAATTGAGAATCTGTTGTATGACTTAAAGATTGCTGTACACCAGCGGAACCCATCCAACTTGAAGGAGCTGGATGTCACGGTTTCGGCCGAGGCTGCGCCTCCTCCTGGTTCGGGCAGGCTTCGGCGGTCGTCGTCTCCGGAGTACTAGCTGCCACCGATCTATGTTTCATGTTCGTTTGGTTTGGTCTTGATGTTGTACACCTGTGTCTAGTTAGTCCTCGTTAGTGTTCTATTTAGTTCTCGTTGTGTGTGTCTGTGTTTGTGTGTTATTGTTTCGCTGTCGTGTTTTGTGCGCTACTGTTTGCCTTGTGCATTTCATATTTTCCTCCTCTGTGTTCGGAGGTTATTTACGCACTGTTTTGTGCGCCGTTTGGTTTTCGCCTGTGTGCGGACTTTCTCGCCTCCGGGTGTTTGACTCGTGAATTTGAGTGTGCTGTTCACTAAAGTCTATTGGACTTATTTTTCTGCGTCCTGCATCTGATTCCTGCACCACACCCACCTACAGCACCCACTGACACTGGAGCAGTTTTGCCTTGAAGAATTAGCAAAAATCCCAGTTGCTAGATGTGCCAAGCTTATAGAGACATACCCCAAGAGACTTGCAGCAGTAATTGCTGCAATAGGTGTCTCTACAAAGTATTGACTTTGGGGGGGGGGGCGGGTGAATAGTTATGCACGCTCAAGTTTTCAGTTTTTTTTGTCTTATTTCTTGTTTGTTTCACAATAAAAAATATTTGGCATTTTCGAAGTGGTAGGCATGTTGTGTAAATCAAATGATACAAACCCCCCAAAAATCCATTCTAATTCCAGGTTGTAAGGCAACAAAATAGGAAAAATGCCAAGGGGGGGTGAATACTTTCGTAAGCCACTGTACTTTCCCTTGAAGCTTGCATCGATGCATGCATCAAAATATGTACAAACGGAGTACGCATTCGAGAAGTGCCCTCCGTGCTACGTTTTGCATACTTTGATTTGGACTCATACTCTGACCCACCCGTGCTCTAATTTGCGTACTCAGAGCACGTATGTAATGGTATGCATTTTGAGAAACACCCAGTATGAAAGAAACACAGATAGAAATGAAAGCTCTGAGTAGATTAGAGGTGAAAGCAAGATAAATGAGGAAGAGTAAATTGAGTGGATGTCATCTGAACCTCATGAATCACTTATTAAGCATCAACCGCTTTCTAGTCTTTGTTCTTCTGTTGAATGCTGTGGAATGAAACTCTCAGATTGGTTCTCGGGCAGAATTGTTTGCAGTAAGTTTCCCATACCGCAAAACGCTGCAAGATGTTTCAAATGTCATCACCTTTTCGACTACGTTTTTCAAACACCCAGTGGCTGATTTGCTCCCCCATGTGCAACTGATTAGCATTGCAACTTGCACTAATTCTATTTCTTCCGATTGGCATGCTCACAATTTTTTTATACAGTCTCAGGGTTCACATTACAATTATATGCTAGGCAGCAGTCTATACAGTCCTAGGTCTGAAGGCAGCAGTCTATACAGTCCTAGGTCTGAAGGCAGCAGTCTATACAGTCTCAGGTCTGAAGGCAGCAGTCTATACAGTCTCAGGTCTGAAGGCAGCAGTCTATACAGTCTCAGGTCTGAAGGCAGCAGTCTATACAGTCTCAGGTCTGAAGGCAGCAGTCTATACAGTCTCAGGTCTGAAGGCAGCAGTCTATACAGTCTCAGGTCTGAAGGCAGCAGTCTATACAGTCTAAGGTCTGAAGGCAGCAGTCTATACAGTCTCAGTGTTCACATTACAATTATATGCTAGGCAGCAGTCTATACAGTCCTAGGTCTGAAGGCAGCAGTCTATACAGTCCTAGGTCTGAAGGCAGCAGTCTATACAGTCTCAGGTTTGAAGGCAGCAGTCTCAGATCTGAATGCAAAAGTCTATACAGTCTCAGGTCTGAAGGCAGCAGTCTATACAGTCTCAGGTCTGAAGGCAGCAGTCTATACAGTCTCAGGTCTGAAGGCAGCAGTCTATACAGTCTCAGATCTGAAGGCAGCAGTCTATACAGTCCCAGGTCTGAAGACAGCAGTCTATACAGTCTCAGGTCTGAAGGCAGCAGTCTATACAGTCTAAGGTCTGAAGGCAGCAGTCTATACAGTCTCAGTGTTCACATTACAATTATATGCTAGGCAGCAGTCTATACAGTCCTAGGTCTGAAGGCAGCAGTCTATACAGTCCTAGGTCTGAAGGCAGCAGTCTATACAGTCTCAGGTTTGAAGGCAGCAGTCTCAGATCTGAATGCAAAAGTCTATACAGTCTCAGGTCTGAAGGCAGCAGTCTATACAGTCTCAGGTCTGAAGGCAGCAGTCTATACAGTCTCAGGTCTGAAGGCAGCAGTCTATACAGTCTCAGGTCTGAAGGCAGCAGTCTATACAGTCTCAGGTCTGAAGGCAGCAGTCTCAGGTCTGAAGGCAGCAGTCTATACAGTCTCAGGTCTGAAGGCAGCAGTCTCAGGTCTGAAGGCAGCAGTCTATACAGCCTCAGGTCTGAAGGCAGCAGTCTATACAGTCTAAGGTCTGAAGGCAGCAGTCTATACAGTCTCAGGTCTGAAGGCAGCAGTCTCAGGTCTGAAGGCAGCAGTCTATACAGTCTCAGGTCTGAAGGCAGCAGTCTATACAGTCTCAGGTCTGAAGGCAGCAGTCTATACAGTCTCAGGTCTGAAGGCAGCAGTCTATACAGTCTCAGGTCTGAAGGCAGCAGTCTCAGGTCTGAAGGCAGCAGTCTATACAGCCTCAGGTCTGAAGGCAGCAGTCTATACAGTCTAAGGTCTGAAGGCAGCAGTCTATACAGTCTCAGGTCTGAAGGCAGCAGTCTCAGGTCTGAAGGCAGCAGTCTATACAGTCTCAGGTCTGAAGGCAGCAGTCTATACAGTCTCAGGTCTGAAGGCAGCAGTCTATACAGTCTCAGGTCTGAAGGCAGCAGTCTATACAGTCTCAGGTCTGAAGGCAGAAGTCTATACAGTCTCAGGTCTGAAGGCAGCAGTCTATACAGTATCAGGTCTGAAGGCAGCAGTCTATACAGTCTCAGGTCTGAAGGCAGCAGTCTCAGGTCTGAAGGCAGCAGTCTATACAGTCTCAGGTCTGAAGGCAGCAGTCTATACAGTCTCAGGTCTGAAGGCAGCAGGTCTGATTCTCCCCATTGTAAGAAATGCTTTTCCTTTTTTCCCATTTCTGCAAACTCTGCAAAGAAAGTTATTTTTAAAAGATAAACATTTCACTTTTGACAATTTATTTTTGTTCTGCTGAAAGGATCGTTTAGTCTCCAGCATAGACAGGTATTCTTTTTGAGCAGCTCATCAGGATGTGGTTAGCTGTCGAGGGGCTCAGCCATTTATTCCCATTAGTGCTGATGGTGGAATACCACTTTATTGTTCTTTACCTGTCATGGCTGCCAGATGTAGGCTAGACTGGCGCTGCACAGCTGGGGAGGAAAGCTCACCTGGGGAGGAACGCTCACCTCAGCTATACAGTTCTGACGGAGAGTGTAAAGCACAGCCCGACATCTCCAGACTTGCAGCTAATTGGCTGACTTAGTTCACTAAGCATATTCTCTGAGGAACACTAAGCAAGTTCCTCAGTTTGCTTGCTTCATTGAGAGGGCAACCATGGCTTTCTTAGTGAGAGGTCCCTCACTCTTTGGCACTTAAAATAAAGAGGGAGATGTAGGAAATTGTAGGCGGAGGTATGGGTGGTGTTTCGGCAAAACTGTCATTAGAGTCTACAGCCAACCTTGTTCAACGACACTGGACCACCGAGTGTACATACAAGTGGGCTTTTAGAGTTTTACATTTGTACAATGTAAACACCAGTTATAATTGTGATTACACATGTGTATCAATCATGTGAAATGGAGACCCCAGGGAAATTAGAAAGTCTGGCCACATTAAGATTTATTGAGGAATCCGTGAAACTGTACAAAGGCAGTAGAAAATGTTGTCATAGTTTTTTTATTGTTGACTGATGTGAACAAAAAGTTTAAAGTGATACTTCAGGATTATGGCAATGAAGCCCTTTATCTACTTCCCCGGAGTCAGATGAACTAGAGGATACAATTTGTATGTCTCTGTGTCCAGTATGAAGGAAGTTAGAGGTAGCTAGATTCTCGAGCCAATGCTAACTATGTATATTGTAGGATGCACAACTTATAAAGGGGACAAATCACAGAGTCCCGGGTGTTTTTGATCACAACAAGTAGGACCGGAGAAGCGATTTTGACATCTGTAATGTAATTAAGTAGAGAGATCGGCCTATAACTGTGCCATGTGAGTATGCTCAAGAAGGGCTGCTGAAAGGTGCATGATGGAAAGCAGGAGGTTCCATCCCCCAGTAGAAATTAAAACAAGGAGTTTCGGGGGGGGGTTTGCAACAGCCTATAATTCCTTAGCTGATGGCGGCTTCCTTCGCCGCCAGCGTTTACTCATTATAGAGGACGGGGAGGTCGACAGCGGACAGGAGATAGACTCATAGCTGGTATCTACGCATATGATGCTTCGGAGACACCAGTCCATCAAACTCCGATGCAATTATGCCGAGAGCAGAGAGGTCAGCGAGCCAGGGAGTCAAGAATGAGCCCGGGCAGACTGGCTTATCGGACAACCAGAAACACAGAACAGCTGAGAAAACTATTGAGGAGCCTTTTATTTTAGAAGTCATGAGAGTTCAGCGCATAGAAGGAGGTCAAAGGTCGCAGATTGGACTTTTATTTCACAGATCTCTATTTCACAGATCTCTATTTCACATATCTCTATTTCACATATCTCTGTATCACAGATCTCTATATCACAAATATTTTACATGTTCAAAGCCATGCAAGAGAAGCTGGGTTAAGTGGGGGCTTAGAGAAGCCGGGGGAGTGGGGGCTTAGAGAAGCTGGGTTAAGTGGGGGCTTAGAGAAGCCGAGGGAGTGGGGGCTTAGAGAAGCCCAGGGAGTGGGGGCTTAGAGAAGCCGAAGGAGTGGGGGCTTAGAGAAGCCGAGGGAGTGGGGGCTTAGAGAAGCCGAAGGAGTGGGGGCTTAGAGAAGCCGAGGGAGTGGGGGGCTTAGAGAAGCCGAGGGAGTGGGGGCTTAGAGAAGCCGAGGGAGTGGGGGCTTAGAGAAGCCGAGGGAGTGGGGGCTTAGAGAAGCCGAAGGAGTGGGGGCTTAGAGAAGCCGAGGGAGTGGGGGCTTAGAGAAGCCGAGGGAGTGGGGGCTTAGAGAAGCCGAGGGATTAGAGAAGCCGAGGGAGTGGGGGCTTAGAGAAGCCGAGGGAGTGGGGGCTTAGAGAAGCCGGGGGAGTGGGGGCTTAGAGAAGCCGGGGGAGTGATGGTTGAGAGACATTATAAGAAATTCAGGTGTACAGTGGCTGTGTACCTGTTTGATTAACTTGAATCATCACAGGTTCTGCCAAGGGCACCTATTGTATTGCAAGCAGTCCGGGAGAGAAGCTGATGATGTAGCACTTTAAACATACTAAAATGACGTGGGTTGGGGGGGGGGGGGATTATTTGTTTCATCAGACAGAATGACCCACTGTTTCATGATCAAAATCACATATATCAAAGCACAGAATTTGAGAAGAAATGGAGGAAAAACGAAATGAAGACACAAGGTATCAGGATTCTGGCTGCTGACATACACTAAGTTTACCAAACACTATGAACCTATGCTCTTTCCATGACACAGACTGACCAGGTGAATCCAGGTGAAAGCTGTGATCCCTTATTGATATTAGGTGTACAGCGCATTCGGAAAGTATTCAGAACCAGCCTTATTCTAAACTGGATTAAATGAAATGTTTTCCTCATCAATCTTCATACAGTACCCCATAATGACGAAGCGAAATCAGGTTTTTAGAATATTTTACAAATGTATAAAAAAATAAAAAACTGAAATACCTTATTTACATAAGTCTTCAGACCCTTTACTATGAGACTCGAAATTGAGCTCAGGTTCATCCTGTTTCCATTGATCATCCTTGAGATGTTTCTACAACTTGATTGGAGTCCAACTGTGGTCATTTCAATTGATTGGACATGATTTGGAAAGGCACACACCTGTCTATATAAGGTCCCACAGTTGACAGTGCATGTCAGAGCAAAAACCAAGCCATGAGGTCGAAGGAATTGTCCGTACAGCTCCGAGACATGATTGTGTCGAGGTACAGATTTGGGGAAGGGTATAAAAAAATTTATGCAGCATTGAAGTTCCCCAAGAACACTGTGGCCTCCATCATTCTTAAATGGAAGTTTGGAACCACCAAGACACTTTCTACAGCTGGCCGCCCGGCAAACAGAGCAATCGGGGAGAAGGGCCTTGGTCAGGGAGGTGACCAAGAACCCGATGGTCATTCTGACAGAGCTCCAAGGTTCCTCTGTGGAGATGGGAGAGCCTTCCAGAAGGACACCATCTCTACAGCACTCCACCAATCAGGCCTGTATGGCAGAGTTACCAGACAGAAGCCACTCCTCAGTAAAAGGCACATGTCAGCCTGCTTGGAGTTTGCCAAAAGGCACCTAAAGACTCTCAGACCATGAGAAACAAGATTCTCTGGTCTGATTAAACGAATATTGAGCTCTTTGCCTGAATGAAAAGCGTCAATTCTGGAGGAAACCTGGCACCATCCCTACGGTGAAGCATGGTGGTGGCAGCATCATGCTGTGGCGATGTTTTTCGGCGGCAGGGACTGGGAGACCAGTCAGGATTGAGGGAAAAATGAAAGTAGCAAAGTACAGAGAGATCCTTGATGAAAACCTGCTCCAGAGCGCTCAGGACCTCAGACTGGGCCGAAGGTTCACCTTCCAACAGGACAACAAACCTAAGCACACAGCCAAGACAACGCTAGAGTGGCTTCGGGACAAGTCCCTGAATGTCCTTGAGTGGCCCAGCCAGAGCCCGTACTTGAACCAGATCGAACATCTCTGGAGAGACCTGAATATAGCTGTGCAGCGACGATCCCCATCCAACCTGACAGAGCTTGAGAGGGTCTGCAGAGAAGAATGGGAGAAACTCCCCAAATACAAGTGTGCCAAGCTTGTAGCGTCATACCCAAGAAGACTCAAGGCTGTAATCGCTGCCAAAGGTGCTTCAACAATGTACTGAGTAAAGGGTCTGAATAATTAAGTAAATGTTATTTCAGTTGTTGTTTTTTATAAAATTAGCAGAAAATTCATTATGGGGCATTGTGAGAAGATTGATGAGGGGAAAAAACTATTAAATCCATTTTAGAATAAGTCTGTAATGTAACAAAATGTGGAAAAATTCAAGGGGTCTGAATACTTTCTGAATGCACAGTATGTCTTCACTAGATTCAGTAATACATTTGTAATGGCTCGTATCACATGCAATAAAATTACAACGGCAGTACCGTACCGTAAGCATATTATTAATGTCAAAGCTCTGCTTTTACACTTATCTGCCAGCAAGCTGACCTCATAAAGCTGACGTCATAAAGCTGACCTCATAACGCTGACTTCATAAGGCTGAACTCGTAATGCTGACCTAACAATGCTGACCTCATGATCCTGATCTTATAAAGCTGACCTCACAAAGCTAACCTCATAATGCTGACCCCATGAAGCTGACCTCATAAAGCTGACCTCTAAAAGCTGACCTCATCAATATGACCTCCTAAAGCTGACCTCCTAAAGCTGACCTCATAAAGCTGACCTCATAAAGCTGACCTCATAAAGCAGACTTCATAAAACATACCTCATAAAACAGACCTCATATAACTGGCCTCATAAAGCTGGCCTCATAAAGCTGGCCTCACAATGCTGACCTCATAATCCTGACCTGATAATGCTGACCTAATAAAGCTGACCTTATAAAGCTGAACTCCAAATGCTGACCTCATATAGCTGTGCTCATAAAGCTGACCTCATAAAACTGGCCTCATATAGCTGGCCTCATGAAGCTGGCTTCATTAAGCTGACTTTATAAAGCTGAACTCCTAATGCTGACCTCATGAAGCTGACCTCATAAAGCTGACCTCCTAAAGCTGACCTCATAAATATGACCTCCTAAAGCTGACCTCCTAAAGCTGATCTCATAAAGCTGACCTCATAAAGCTGACTTCAAAAAGATGAACTCCTAAAGCTGACCTCATAAAGCTGACCTTATAAAGAAGACCTCAAAAAAGCAGACCTCATAAAGCTGACCTCATAAAGCTGACCTCATAAAGCTGACCTCATAAAGCTGAACTCGTAAATCTGACCTTATAATGCTGACATCATAATGCTGACCTTAAAATGCTGACCTCATAATGCCAACCTCATAAAGCTGACCTCCAAAAGCTGACCTCATAAAACTGACCTCACAGAACTGCCTCATAAAGCTGGCCTCATAAAACTGGATTCATTAAGCTGACCTTATCAAACTGTTCTCCTAAAGCTGACCTCATAAAGCTGACCTCATAATACTGACCTCATAATGCTGACCTCACAAAGCAGACCACATAAAGCTGACCTCATAAAGCTGACCTCCTAAAGCTGACCTGATATGCTTACCTCATAATGCTGACTTCTTAATTCTGACCTCATAATGCTGACCTTATAAAGCAGGCCTCATAATGCTGACCTGATATGCTTACCTCATAATGCTGACTTCATAATTCTGACCTCAAAAAGCTGAGCTCCTAAAGCTGACCTCATAAACCTGACCTCATAAAGCTGACCTTATAAAGCAGGCCTCATAATGCTGACCTTATAATGCTGACCTCATAAGCTGACCTCATAATAATGACCTGATTATACTAACCTCCTAAAGCTGACCTCATAAAGCTGACCTCATAAAGCTGACCTCCAAAGCTGACCTCATGAAGCTGACATCCTAAAGCTGACTTCATAAAGCTGACCTTATGAAACAGACCTCATAAAGCTGACCTCATAAATCTGACCTCATAATGCTGACCTCTTTATTGTGACCTCATAAAGCTGACCTCCTAATGATGACCTCATAAATCTGACCTCATAAAGCTGACCTCATAATGCTGACCTCATAATGCTGACCTCATTAGCTGACCTCTTAAAGCTTACCTCATAATGTTGACCTCATAAAGCTGACCTCATAATGCTGACCTCATAAAGCTGACCTCATAAAGCTGACCTCATAATGCTGACCTCATAAAGCTGACCTCCTAAAGCTGACCTCATAAAGCTGACTGAGGGCTTCTGTTGCTGGCCACCGTATGTTTTGACCTGACTCTCTCCGGCCTCGTGAAACGTCGGTCGCCTCCTGTTCCGTACTCCCCACATCAGGTTATTGGTGAACTTGGCCGTATTCCATCCACAGTAAATCTTTCCTGTACCTCAGTCTGTCTCCCTACAAGTCAGGTTCAAAAGTTTAAGGAGGCCCGTGGATTTTAATTCCCTGGCTGATAAACCAGCAGCTAGTCACCTTACGATGGGCGATACAGCCTCCAGACGGCAAAGCACCCAATCTGTTCCCAGTGTCAAAATGCAGCTGTATATCTGGTCCCAGTGTCATGGCAGCTGCATATCTGGTCCCAATGTCAATGCAGCTGTATACGCCACAGTGGAGGTGCAACCGGTGAAACACTCAGGGTCCCCTGAACCCCTGAGTTGTGAGGTCTACTTGTAATTGTTTCTCCATGTGCTGTAGAAAAAGGTACAGAGGTTCACCTCTCCTACAATCGTCCCCTGTCCATTTGTTCAATGCATTTCATGTCCTCATTTACAATGCCAAATTCTTTCAGTCATTTTTGTGAAGGATGATTTGAAACACCCAGTTCTTGTAAAACTGGTCTCCGCTGAACCAAATCACTTTTTTTTGCCCCTTTGAAGATGTGATAGTTTCCATGTGACATTCCTCTGTATCAGTCTCATTCTAAAACACACCGTCTGTCTTTGCCTACTCAATTTAGCCCAATTCTCGTGACCGAGGGACTTGAAATCTCTAGATGATCTTTTAGATATCTTACTTACCATAAATATAGTGCATGACATGAAATGCCTTATTAAACTTGTATTATGTAAACTTGTCTCACACTCAAAATGTCTCCTAAATGTATCTGGCACTGCTCATTAAACTGCAATGTGTATGAGCTAGGGTGCAGGAGACGCTGTTTATTTTGACTCGACCAGAACAATCTCACATCTCCATTCCTTTCTCTCGCCAGATTCATTGGGGAAATTGTCTTGTGTTAGCAAGACAGGCTCCAGAGAAGTCTGAACCAGCCAACCTGGCAGCCAGGAGCGATTGGCATCTGGTTGGAGCACCGTGCAGCCGTCACTGTGACGAGACAACCAGACCTGAATTCTTGGTAATTGTAGACAGCTCAGCTGGTTGTCGAATATCTGAGTGAGTTGGCAAAAAAGAAAATGCTGCCGTGGCAGAATTACTTCCTGTTTTGTTTACGTCCTGGTTCTTCCTGTGTTTAACCTGGATTTGGTGATGCATTTCCTGCCGCTGGTACAAATTCTATAATGTAATATAATTGTCTTGTTCACATTCTCTCTAGCTCACTGTTACATCTGGGGGGCAATGTCTTTTGGCGGTGTTGAGGAGATATGTCAACTACATGGCAGGGCCTCTGTCAACGACTCAGCACTTCCTTTAAAACACTTATTCTGGACTAGTGCCCATTAGAGTGGCCATCTATCAGCGAAGTGGGGGGCTCACAGGACCCCCTGATGACATATGTGGGACACCCAAGGGATCTCCCTCACCAGGACCACCTCTCGTGACTTATGACCTCATCCCTCTGACTCCCGTCATTGTCCTGCTTAACCCTGACCTCAGCTGCCAGCGTTTACGTACACTCAGTTGGAAGAGGAAATGTCCTCTCAATATTATTACAAATTTTTTATTAATATCTTTGCTGGAAATGCCCTCTTAGTTTGTAGCTAATGGCGTGAAGGGAAAAGTTATGTTGGATGTGGAGATTTGAGTCTTATACTTCCCCCATAGCAGCAACATTTTGGATACATTGGGATACGCAGCATTTAATGCATAATATTCAGTGACTGTAATCTGTTGATCATCACTAATTGTATTGATTTGAAACAGTGGGATGCTACACATGACAAAAATACAGCCACATTTTTAGGGCGAAAGTTTGAGGAATCAACACAAACCCCAGGCTTTGGTGAAAATGAAAGAAAGCTGCTACTCAAAAAAAATAAAAAATAGTTTTAAACGTAATCAAGATGCCTCTCCACACTTCCACAGAGACATCTGGTAAATATTGACGGCTGCCACCTCCGCCGTCCTCCTCAACCGTCGGGGCCCCTTCGAAAAAAAAAAAAGAGACCTCAAACTCAGTTACTTACTCCCCCCTCTCTCCCCCCTCATGAATAACTTCCTTATTGTCTCTCACTTGTTGGTCGGAAAAATGAGGCGGGGCTGGATGGAAGACTAAGGGCTCTATTCAATCTGTAAAGCTGAACCGTTCTAAGATTCCGAGATAGAAATGTAAAGGTAACTTCTGATTTAGGCTACATATTCAGCGTTTACCGTGAACGCAGTCTCCGCTAAAGCGGGAACATTGCTTTTAAATGTCAGTCGTTGCTGCAAAGCTGAATTTATGCGACGCGGATTGAATAGAGCCCTAATGTACATAAATGGTGCAAAAGGAGAAAACACAGGCGGGTAATCAGCTAAGGAGTCATATGACTTAACTGGCCAACTGTCTCCGGGGAACAACGCAGAATGCCCCACTAAGTCATGCTATTGTGGTTGCTGCCCCAAAACCACGTTTTACTCCAGGCATGTTTTTGCCTGGGCAGGTCAAGTGATCCTACATCCTATGTTCTACTCCAAACCCCATTGTCCCTTTTGAATCATATCATTTTTCCCCCCTCCCTTCTCTCGAATGATCTTCATTTGGATTTAAGACCATACCGAGCATGTTTTGGTTAGACTAAGTGGTTGGCTATGTGCATTTTGGAAGCCACCAATGCCCGTGGGACTCATTGAAGCATTTGTGATTGATCCATTTCCATGACTGCTGCAACACTTAACAGTGGTCAAATGTTGCCGGATAAACAACGGTCCCGTTCCACTATGGGTACTATCCTGATTTTGGGGAATGTGACCTCGTGGTTGACAGGGAAACCACAAACTTAACGATCCCTTTCCACCCCTCTCCAATTTTTTCCCATTCGACTACATTTGTTTTTCATTTGAGAAAAAAAAAAAAACTTTCTCTGTTTTTCTTCTGTGAAAAACACAGGGTCCCAGGAGGCATTGGAACTGGGAAGTATCATTGCAGCCAGTTCAATATCAGACACGCTGCCTCCAGAAAAACAGCGGATGATTTGTGACACAGGAGAAAAACCCTGCATTGTCTTTTTCTTCCCGAAGTTCCAGGCCCTGCGCACTGTATCTGTGGGGGATAGATACCATAACATATTACACACCATTGTGGATGGATGGACTGACAAGGTCAATGCATGAGTCAGTACAGGCAGATAACCCTGGATGAAACTTGATCTAGCTAGGCAGAGGGAAAACGCACACAAGTGGAAAACATTGGCAAGCTGTGCATTCCAGCTGCACACTGTGATTAAAGCAAGAACACCGAAGAACGGAATCACTGTCCTGGAAGGAGGAGGTGATTATTGCAATGTTGTTTTAACAGGAACGACAGTTTACCGGTTGAAATAAGCAAACATTGGGAGAATTCATGACAGTGTTGTTTTATGAAAAATGGTCTCTAGATCATACATTTAAAGGTTTTGCGTCACTCGCACGGTTAAAATAGATCTACATGCATCTCTACACGTGTTATATCACGTTCTGCATGAATATTTAGGGGGGGGATGTATCCTTAATAAGAGGGTAGCGAATAAAGGAAGAGTCTTCCTGATTGTGGCTCTAACAACTTTGTTGAACCATTTGCTCCATTTTGCTATTTTAGGGGGAAAGACGTATCCATATATTCTCTCACGGACTGGCTTGGCAATAGCCTGTATGAACGATGAATTTACATAAATTGCGGAGAAGTGTGCTGAAACGTTCTGGAACTCTCCTAATTATTCTGACTGTTTAACTCAAAGACATATTTCCCTTTTTTTGGATAATTAAAACAGCAGATTGAGGTCCCAAACGAGAGAGGTGTTTTGGAGGTTAAGTATTGGAGTTCAGGGAGTAGTCTTGAAACAGTTCATTTTTACAACTGTTGTGATACACTGGATGATATTATGGTGTATGTGGCGCCATTCTGACTTTTTGGCCTTGTATAGTGGGGACAGGATGTTGACAGTAAACCAAACAAGTTGCACCTATAGATGACACTTGTCTGCACATCCCACTGGGAAGTGTGATCCTTGGGACGTCCAACAGAAGTCACCCTACTGAAGTTGACATTAGAAAACAATTAGGGTTAGGGTCATGGTCATGGTTAGGGTTTAGGGTAAGGGTTAGCGTTTAGGGTAGGGAATTTCCAAGGAGCCATTGTTGAGAGGATTTGGGTTTTGTCCTGATATTTTAGCATTTTGGGATCGGTTTAGGTTAGGATCAAGTTATAGTCGTAGTTTAGATCTAGTTCAATGTCATAGCATGACCAAAAGTATGTGGACACCTGCTCGTCCAATATCTCGTTCCAAAATCATGGGCATTAATATGGAGTTGGTCCCTCCTTTGCTGCTATAACAGCCTCCACTCTTCTGGGAAGGCTTTCCATTAGATGTTGGAACATTGCTGCGGGGGACTTGCTTCCATTCAGCCACAAGAGCATTAGGGAGGTCGGGCACTGATGTTGGGCGATTAGGGCTGGCTAGCAGTCGGCGTTCCAATTCTTCCCAAAGGTGTTCGATGGACTTGAGGTCAGGGCTCTGTGCAGGCCAGTCAAGTTCTTCAACACCGACCTCAACAAACCATTTCTGTATGGACCTCGATTTGTGCACGGGGGCATTGTCATGCTGAAACAGGAAACGACCTTCCCGAGGACAGGCGAGTTTTACACGCTACGTGTTTCAGCACTCGGAGGTCCCGTTCTGTGAGCTTGTGTGTCCTACCACTTCGCGGCTGAGCCGTTGTTGCTCCTAGACGTTTCCACTTCACAATAACAGCACTTACAGTTGACCGGGGCAGCTCTAGCAGGGCAGAATTTTGACGAACTGACTTGTTGGAAAGGTGGCATCCTACGACGGTGCCACGTTGAAAGTCACTGAGCTCTTCAGTAAGGCCATTCTATTGTCAGTGTTTTTTTCTATGGAGATTGCATGGCTGTGTGCTCGATTTTATACACCTCTCGGCCACGGGTGTGGCTGAAATAGTCGAATCCACTACTTTGAAGGGGTGTCCACATACTTTTGTATATATAGTGTATATAATTGATATAGTAATTCATTTATCGATTGATTGATTGATTTTATAATTGTTATTCCTCTGATTTATTCTATAGTGTGACCCTTTATTTTCTTATTTACATTACATCTACAAGAAGCAAGCTGCAGTGTAAAAAGCAACAGTGGAGACATTGGAGCTTATAGGATGTTGCATTGAAAGCTGTGGCCATAACTCACCCATATGGTAGCGTGGCTTAGTTTATACGCAGAAATCCAGAGGGAAATAGCTAGATATGAGAAATTATAGAATTCAGGAAGGAGTATTCTTCCAACGTTCCCATGCTACGGTTTCCTGTAACAACCCATTCTACCATGTTTATTTGTCAAACCCCATCCATTAAAGATGTCTTAAAGCATTGAAAATGACAAACATAGTGCATTTAATTACATATGCATTTGTTTTAATAGCTGCAGGTGTCTAGCAGCGAAGACAGAGAGGATTATTCTCCTGGCTGCCTTGGTCAAACTGATGAAATAGTGTCTATTTAGACTGTAATGGTAAAAAAAAAAAACGAACCGCAAGAATAGATTCAAATAGATGTGCGCTGCTTCCTGTGGTTATGTTTCAACTTATTCTCAATATTTTTTTTCTTTGACAAATCACCTTCGTAGAGGAACATGCACCACGGCAGAGAGGAGCGCTCTCCGAACACACAGCAAGGCGGAGCTTCTCACATTATCCCACGCGGGAGATGTGGTGAGTTCAGCCGTCCCGACTGCAGCGTGCAGGCAGCTAATGGTGACAGATCATTTACATTTACGTCATTTAGCAGACGCTCTTATCCAGAGCGACTTACAGAGTGCATACATTGTTTAATTTTTTATACTGGCACCCCGTGGGAATCGAACCCACAACCCTGGCATTGCAAACTGAGCTACATCCCTGCCGGCCATTCCCTCCCCTACACTGGACCAATTGTGCACCGCCCCATGGGTCTCCCGGTCGCAGCCGGCTACGACAGAGCCTGGATTCGAACCAGGATCTCTAGTGGCACAGCTAGCACTGCGATGCAGTGCCTTTGACCACTGCGCCACTCAGAGTACAGAACTCTCTTTGTGCCACTCTCAAGCTCACCCCACATTCATTCTCCTCAACTGTCTCTATCTCTTCTGTCTTCTGGCTCTTCAGTCCACCAGTCTTTTCCAGACTGTTCAGCACGTCACCGGCTTCCTTATTCTGTCTCTTTCACAATGCAGGGAGGGGAAAGATGAATTGTGCTCAGGAGATTTTCCTGTTGATGTCTTCCATATTTCCCCTTTGGTCTTTTCTCATCCATTACAGAGAAAAGTGACCTGTTTCAATTCCTTATATTGTGCGGTCAGGGGGCTCATCAAGTTCAGTTTATTTAAACTTGTTTAAACTCTTGTTGTTTTCAAGACATAATACTCTTCTCTCCATTTTAATATGGTACAATAACACAATATTTGCTTGGCGGGCACTTTTTGATATGCTGTATGTGGAGTTGTACACCTTTTTATTTCCATTTACCCAGCTGGAGAATTACTAGAGCAACACAAGTCACAAGAACATAACAGTCCTGGTCAACTTCCCCAGTGTCTCATACCAGTGAGTAACAGCTAGGCCTATACACAGTAACATTGAAACAGGAAGACGATGGGTGCGTCCCAGTACCATAAATTATGTGCAGGACTGTAATGTCATGTCGAGATGTTTAACACATCCTCCAGCATTGTTAAGATATGATGACCTGTGCGGACCTATGCAGTGTGTAGTCTGCCTGTGACGCGCGCCCAATATATTCCTGCACAAGGCTGGACTAGGCTTTGGTCACATGACATCTCTCTTTTCCCGGCGGTGGACCTATATAAAACAGGTCTGCGGTAGCTGAGATGCGGCTGCAGACCCGGGCATCCCGAGAAACAACAGAACGGAGATGAAACGGAGTGTTCAGAACCTCTCTCTTTCATCTTTCATTTCAGCTCAAAGGGAAAGAAAATAAAGAGAAAAAAGCGAGCGAGGAACGTTTCACGTCTCACCTCACGCCCAACACAGCTTCCATCCATCATCCGTGGCAGCCTAAATCCCCATCTTTCACTCCACCAAGGGAGGAGAGGGAGTCCGTAATTAAGGGGGCTTTATTAAAGAAAAATGGAATTCTTTACATTGGAGATAATTGATTGGAAAGGAGCTACTATGTCTTCATCTGCTTTTTGTCTTCTTCCGTCTTGTGAGACCTTAGACACTCAATCATTCTTTCCTTGTCTTTCATCTGGTTGTTTTTTCTGCTGTTTTGAACATAGTTTGGTGGGTCTTGTGAAAACATGCGGCGTAGGCCAAAGGGCCCTCAGTCTCAAGCCAGGGACTAGAGTCACATTTCAAGCCCAGGGTCAGTGTGAGAAATCTGGGGGAAAGGCCAGGAAAGGTGAGGGTGCTGGGGGTTAGCACAAAGGGCCAAAATAAAACGGCTATCGGGCTTCTTTAATTGGGTCTCTAATGTTGTCTCACAATCATCCCTCAAATAAAAGGCGTGTGCAACCTGAGTAATAGAACAACCTGAACCAATTCAACGTAAAACATCAATTGTAGTTGTATCATAAAATACATCAGGGGACAACCTGGTTGGAATACTGGGTTGAGACATTTATTACATTTGCATTTACGTCATTTAGCCGTCGCTCTTATCCAGAGCGACTTACAAATTGGTGCATTCACCTTATAGCCAGTGGGATAACCACTGTACAATATTTTTTTTCTTCAGTTTTTTTTTTTTTTTGGGGGTTGGGTAGGGTGAGGGTAGAAGGATTACTTTATCCTATCCCAGGTATTCCTTAAAGAGGTGGGGTTTCAGATGTCTCCGGAAGGTGGTTTATTACAGCCCAGGACTAGAACTCCTCTCTGTCTTGACTCCATCAAAGACCTCTTCCCTCACCACTACTATATGTACTGTTGCTCTGAGTTAGTAAAAGCTTTCTAATGAATTGCAGCACAGAGCCCAGGAGCTGCAACCTGCTTCACTTTTAGTGCTACAGTTTTCTTACTGTTACCCTTTGCACTTTTAAATGATTGAGAGTCTTTGTGTCATGCACGGGCTTCTGTAAATGACTGCACTAGAAATCCAATGACACTGAATATTCTGTGCCCTACAGCCTGGTATTGAACCACTCATTTTCAATCAAATAGGGTCAAGGTGACTAAATATGTTGTAACCAAATAAATAAACGGGATTAAGATGTGTTTATTGGTTATGGAATAATCAGCCGTGCGAGTACAATACAGTCCAGGGCGGAATGTATTGATTTACTGTAAGAGCATAAGCCATGCATAATTCATGTTAACCTGCTGGCTCTTCCTATATAGATGAGCAAATCCCTTTCAAACACATGGCTGAGAGGCTGAGAGATGTCAAGAGACACGCTACTTAAAAAGCCTTAAAAAGCAAAACAGGAAATGAAAACGGAGTTAGGTAGTCAATCATGCCCATGCATTCCAAGCTGAGGGGCCAGGATGGGATCAAGAGCCAAAGGTCAGGGCCGATGGATGGCGAGGCACAGCTGTGTGCAATGAGCAGCCCATCGGGCTGCCCCTGGATGACCCCTCGAGTTAACACTTCTCCAAACTTTCTACCCATAACACATCTTGGCCACATAGGAGCTCTCTAGCATTTACATTTACGTCATTTAGCAGACACTCTTATCCAGAGCAACTTTCAATTAGTGAGTGCATACATTTTCGTACTGGTCCCCCGTGGGAATCGAACCCACAACCCTGGCATTGCAAGCACCATGCTCTACCAAGTGAGCTACACGGGACTATAGCAGACAGGTATCAGGAGAACAGAGGGGCTCCTTCTCGCTGTGTAATAACCCATCCCTTCCTTAACCTGTCTCCTCCCCTTCATCTACACTGATTGAAGTGGATTTAACTAGTGACATCAATAAGGGATCATAGCTTTCACCTGGATTCACCTGGTCAGTCTATGTCATGGAAAGAACACTCAGTGTACATCTCTGTTGTCTCTCGGAAGAGGAGCAGGTGAGGTGTAAGTTTTGATATAGGGGCGAAGGGGAAGCGGAGCGGTGAGGTGTCAGTTTAGGGGAGAAGGGGAAGTGGAGCGGTGAGGTGTCAGTTTAGGGGCGAAGGGGAAGTGGAGCGGTGAGGTGTCAGTTTAGGGGCGAAGGGGAAGTGGAGAGGGTGAGGTGTCAGTTTAGGGGCGAAGGGGAAGTGGAGCGGTGAGGTGTCAGTTTTGGGGCGAAGGGGAAGTGGAGAGGGTGAGGTGTCAGTTTAGGGGCGAAGGGGAAGTGGAGCGGTGAGGTGTCAGTTTAGGGGCGAAGGGGAAGCGGAGCGGTGAGGTGTCAGTTTAGGGGCGAAGGGGAAGCGGAGCGGTGAGGTGTCAGTTTAGGGGCGAAGGGGAAGCGGAGCGGTGAGGTGTCAGTTTAGGGGCGAAGGGGAAGCGGAGCGGTGAGGTGTCAGTTTAGGGGCAAAGGGGAAGTGGAGCGGTGAGGTGTCAGTTTAGGGGCGAAGGGGAAGCGGAGCGGTGAGGTGAGGTTTCAGTTTAGGGGCGAAGGGGAAGTGGAGTGGTGAGGTGAGGTTTCAGTTTAGGGGCGAAGGGGAAGTGGAGCGGTGAGGTGTCAGTTTAGGGGCGAAGGGGAAGCGGAGCGGTGAGGTGAGGTTTCAGTTTTGGGGCGAAGGGGAAGTGGAGAGGGTGAGGTGTCAGTTTTGGGGCGAAGTGGAAGTGGAGTGGTAGGGGTACGAGGTATGGGGGGGGGTCTAAGCTGACATATGGAATTGTTTTTTAAGATGGTCATAACATGGATCATTTAGATATTTGATTCAGAATTTAGGGACCTATTTAGGTATCCCCCCAAAAAGTTAAAAAGTTATTTGATAAAATATTGAATTTGGCTTTTACTGCTATAGCCCCTAGAAACGCACTGAATAAGACATTCATAAACGGGAAAAAAGACAGTCAAAAAAAGACATCATAAGGAATTAAGGTTTTGAAATGTCTGTCCTATATCTAGGAGATACAATGCATTCAGAAAGTATTCAGACCACTTGACTTTTTCGTTACAGCCTTATTCTAAAACAGATTTTTCCCCTCATCAATCTACAAACAATACCCCATAATGACAGAGCAAAAACAGGCTTTTAGAAACGTTTGCAAATTTATGAAAAATTAAAAACAGAATTATCACATTTACATAAGTATTCAGACCCTTTACTCAGTATGTTGTTGAAGCACCTTCGGCAGCCATTACAGCCTTGAGTCTTCTTGGGTATGATGCTACAAGCTTGGCACACCTGTACGTGGGAAGTTTCTCCCATTCTTCTCTGCAGATCCTCTTAAGCTCTGTCAGGTTGGATGGGGATCGTCGCTGCACAGCTATTCTCAGGTCTCTCCAGAAATGTTCGATCGGGTTCAAGTCCGGGATCTGGCTGGGCCACTCAAGGACATTCAGAGACTTGTCCCGAAACCACTCCTGCGTTGTCTTGGCTGTGAGCTTAGGGTCGTTGTCCTGTTGGAAGGTGAACCTTTGCCCCAGTCTGAGGTCCTGAGCGCTCTGGAGCAGGTTTTCATCAAGGATATCTCTGTAATTTGCTCCGTTCATCTTTCCCTTGATCCTGACCTGTCACCCAGTCCCTTCCGCTGAAAAACATCCCCACAGCATGATGCTTCCACCATCATGCTTCACCGTAGGGATGGTGCCAGGTTTCCTCCAGACATGACGCTTGGCATTCAGGCCAAAGAGTTCAATCTTTATTTAATCTGACCAGAGAATCTTGTTGCTCATGGTCTGAGAGTCCTTTCGGTGCCTTTTGGCAAACTCCAAGCGGGCTGTCATGTGCCTTTTACTGAGGAGAGGCTTCCGTCTGGCCACTCTACCATAAAGGCCTGATTGGTGGAGTGCTGCAGAGACGGTTGTCCTTCTGGAAGGTTCTCCCATCTCCGTAGAGGAACTCTGGAGCACTGTCAGAGTGACTATCGGGTTCTTGGTCACCTCCCTGACCAAGGCCGTTCTTCCCCGATTGCTCAGTTTGGCCGGGCGGCCAGCTCTAGCAATAGTCTTGGTGGTTTCTTCTATTCAAGAATGATGGCGGCCACTGTGTTCTTGGGGACCTTCAATGCTGCAGAAATTTTTTGGTACCCTTCCCCAGATCTGTGCCTCGAGCTCTACGGACAATTCCTTCAACCTCATGGCTTGGTTTTTGCTCTGACATGCACTGTCAACTGTGGGACCTTATATAGACAGGTTTGTGCCTTTCCAAATCATGTCCAATCAATTGAATTTACCACAGGTGGACCCCAATCAAGTTGTAGAGACATCTCAAGGACGATCAATGGAAACAGGATGCACCTCTGCCAAATTTTGAGTCCCATAGCAAAGGGTTTGAATACTTATGTAAATAAGTATTATTATTTTTATTTATTTTTTTTGACAAAAAAATCTAAACACCTGTTTTCACTTTGTCATGATGGGGTATTGTGTGTAGATTGATGAGGAAAAAAAATGTATTTAATCAATTTTTGAATAAGGCTGTAACGTAACAAAATGTGGAAAAAGTCAAGGGGTCTGAATACATTCCGAATGCATTATATAAGAAAGCTCAATAAATATTTAGTTTTTTTTGGACACATATTTAACCTCTTTTTTTGGGGGGGTCACAGTTGTTGTTGCCTAACCTCACCAACTGGGTGGCGGCCCGTCAGGAAGACCGGATCTAGTTCCAGAGGGAGGTGTTCAGTCACAGGTTTCTGAGCTTAGTGATGAGCTTGAAGGCCACTATTGTGTTGAACGCAGTCTCAGGACCTTTGACCTCACCTCACCTCACATCTCTCTCTGTGTGTGTGTGTGTGTGTGTGTGTCTATGGACATGTGTGAGTGTATATGTATCAGAGGAGGCTGGTGGGAGGAGCTAAAGGAGGACAGGCTCATTGTAATGGCTGGAATAGAATACATGGAATGGTTTCAAACATATGTAAGCCACATGTTTGACTGTTACATTTACGCCATTCCAGCCGTTACAATGAGCCTGTCTTCCTATAGCTCCTCCCACGAGCCTCCTCTGATACACTGTGTCTGTCTTCCTGACCTTGTCTATTCTCCAGCTGTGAGCGCAAAGCCCACCAATTAACCAGCAGCCAGCACCCTTCTCCTCTAATGCAGCATTACCATAATATATTGGATCGCCGTGCTTGTTCTTTCCCACCACCTGTTAGTGATGCACACTCCACCAAATGCAAACGAGGCCTTGGCCCAGCGCGTAATTGAGCTGGGAGATGCATCTTCAAAGTGTGTGGAGCAGATGTCTCCCATCTCCCGAGACCCTATCTGAGAGGAATCAATAATGCAGATGGATGAGGAAGAGAAGGAGGCAAAGACAGGATCCTGATCAGTTCCTGTCAGGTTGGGTAGGGGGGAAGGAGGAAGGAGGAAGGGAGAGAGAGAGAGAGAGAGAGAGAGAGAGAGAGAGAGAGAGAGAGAGAGAGAGAGAGAGAGAGAGAGAGAGAGAGAGAGAGAGAGAGAGAGAGAGAGAGAGAGAGAGAGAGAGAGAGATGGTATGAACTTCCTCCATTGAGGTCAAGAATGTTGATAAAAGTGGGCTGTGATTATACATGTGACTGTACAATACAGGCTCCAAAATGACACTACATTATTTTACCATGAATTCTATTGAGCACAAAATTATCTAAAACACAAACAAAACAAACAACAAATGCATCCAACAAATTTGTAGAGACACAATCTTGATGTAGTCATTGTGTGCTATGAATTTGGGACCAAATACTACACTTTTGACTACTTTAATACACATGTAAGTGAATTTGTCCCAATAGTTTTGGTCCCCTAAAGTGGGGGGCACAATGTCCAAAATGTTGTTGTAATTTCTAAACCGTTCAACCTATATGGATGAAAATACATTCAAATTAAATATGACAGTCTGCACTTTAACCTCATAGTCATTGTTTGAGTTCAAATCCCAAACTTTTGGAGTATAAAGCCAAAAGAAGAAAAAATGCTTCAGTGTCCCAACAATTACCGAGGGCACTGTATTTGCTTTCCGACACAAAAGTTGTTTGTCATAGATTCGATTTTTGTCACCTCCTTTCTACTTGACACATTTATTTATTTATGAAGGGCTCTGACTTTTTTTTATGATATGTTTCAACAGCGTCTTTGATGCTCACGGAGTGCTGGGACAGAAATTTAGCAATCAATGCTTGTTAACGTCTAAGCAACGGACGGAGTCAGCAAAAATGGGCACTGTTGAGTTCTCATTAACAGAGTGAGACTCAGACAAACTCCGGAGATCGGGGTCTTTATGGTAACCCTTGGTGAGAATTGGATCGATGGCGGCGCCCTTCCTCCAGACTGCGACCAGACATTAATGAGCTTCCACTGCCAACGAGAGCTAATAATCAGGCAGCTGTATCGCATCAGAGGAGCGTTCAAGGGATAGATTCGTGAACAAAAAAATGTCATCGGGCGTAGCTGAACATAAAGTAATGGTTTCTGGTGGGGATTGGATATTCAGTATACTAGTATATGAATCTACACACATATTAATGTGAAATCAGATGTTTTTACAAGCTGATATACAGATATAAAGTCACGTTGACAACTGAAGACTTGGCTCTCCATCTGTCTGACACCTTAAATCATCTCCTATACTCTCCCATTTCGTTTAAAAATCACATTTAATTTGTCACAAGCGCAGAATACCGTAAAATGCTTAATTATAAGTAATAGAGTTTAGAAAATATTTACTAAGTAAACTAAAGTAAAAAAAGAAATCTAAAAAGTAACAAAATAAAATAACAATAAATCAAATCAAATCACATTTTATTTGTCACATACACGTGTTTAGAAGATGTTAAAGCGGGTGCAGTGAAATGCTTGTGCTTCTAGCTCCGGCAGTGCAGTAATATCTAACAAGTCATATCTAACAATTTCACAACATATACCCAATACACGCAAACTAGTAAGGAATGGAATTTAAGAAAATATACATATACAGTATGGACAAGCAATGTCAGAGCGGCATGGACTAAGATACAGTAGAATATTATAGAATACAGTATATACATATGAGATGAGTAGTGCAAGATATGTAAACATTATTAAAGTGACTAGTGTTCCATTTCTTAAAGTGGCCAGTGATTTCAATAGGCAGCAGCAGCCTCTAATGTACTAGTGATGGCTAATTAACAGTCTGATGGCCTTGAGATAGAAACTGTTTTTCATTCTCTCGGTCCCAGTTTTGATGCACCTGTACTGACCTCGCCTTCTGGATGATAGCGGGGTGAACAGGCAGTGGCTCGGATGGTTGATGTCCTTGATGATCATTTTGGCCTTCCTGTGACATCGGGTGCTGTATGTGTCTTGGAGGGCGGGTAGTTTGACCCCGATAATGCGTTCGGCAGACCGCACCACCCTCTGGAGAGCCCTGTGGTTGTGGGTGGTGCAGTTGCCGTACCAGGTGGTGATACAGCCCGACAGGATGCTCTCAATTGTGCATCTGTAAAAGTTTGTGAGGGTTTTAGGTGCCAAGCCGAATTTCTTCAGCCTCCTGAGGTTGAAGAGGCTCTGTTGCGCCTTCTTCACCACACTGTCTGCGTGGGTGGACCATTTCAGTGATATGTACGCCGAGGAACTTGAAGCTTTCCACCTTCTCCACTGCGGTCCCATCTATGTGGATAGGGGGGTGCACCCTCTGCTGTTTCCTGAAGTCCACGATCATCTCCTTTGTTTTGTTGATGTTGAGTGAGAGGTTATTTTCCTGGCACCACACTCCCAGAGCCCTCACCTCCTCCCTGTAGGCTGTCTCGTCATTGTTGGTAATCAACCCTACTACTGTTGTGTCGTCTGCAAACTTGATGATTGTGTTGGAGGCGTGCGTGGCCACGCAGTCATGGGTGAACAGGGAGTACAGGAGGGGGCTGAGCACGCACCCTTGTGGGGCCCCAGTGTTGAGGTTCAGCGAAGTGGAGATGTTATTTCCTACCTTCACCACCTGGGGGTGGCCCGTCAGGAAGTCCAGGACCCAGTTGCACGAGGCTATATACAGGGGGTACCGGTACCGAGTAAATGTGTGGTGGTACAGGTTAGTCAAAGTATTCCGTTTCCTTTGACAGCCAAAGGAAAAAGAGAAGTATTTATACCGAGGTCAGCGCAAGAGAGACAAAAAGCCTACAGGCCATATACTATTTTCTTGGCTCTCCGTTAGCTTGGATTATGAGCGGCATATTATGTGGTGGTGGGAGGAGGTGGGAGAGGAGAGGGACGGGATCTTCATTAGCCGACACTAGTGAGCATTTATTGTGGTGGGTGAGCCAATCGAGAGTCCCACCCTTTAAAAACATGTCATACCGACCCAAACAGAGACGTGTGATAGGCCTAATGGCTGAAGCGAACAATAGCGGTGCAGCCAAGTCGAGCGGCAACCCGAGCCCTCTGTCGTTTGACAGCCTCTCTTCTCTCTCTCTCCATGTATCCAATATAAAACCACACAAGTCATTTAGAGAGTAGGAGAATGGAGTTGTACAATTGAGGCGAGTGCCCACATAAAAGCGTGACGGCGTGGCTCGAACTGCGGCGGCAGGGACGGCAGTGCCAGCAGTTGTTAGGGAGAGAGAGAGGAATGTGGGCAATGTGGGCACGCTGCTAGAAGTCTCATCGCTAGGTGCACAGACCAGATGCCATGCCGTTAATGCCAAGGGCCCGGTGTCTCCAAACATAATCAAATCAGGGTCCGTCAAGTGGAAAAGTAGTTACGTGTCAAATCTAAGAGGGATGTGATATATACCCTGTGGACACAGCAAAGTCAGCAGTACTTCCACTCTTGGTTTACAGAGGAAGTCAAATATGTCCAATGTCTGGTCCTGGGGGACTATATACATGCATTATATGTCATCTAGTTCAGATCTATAATATTACAGAAATAACTATCAAGACAGTAACTATCAAAATCTGAAGATGAAACTTCTTCACTTGTAATTACTTGAGAAACTGTCAATGTGACCAGTCGGCAGCAGGTGAAAACAGATGCCTTTCTGGAGCCTAAGTGTGTGTGTGGGTGTGTGTGTGTGTGTGTCTGTCTGTGTGTCTGTGTGTGTGTGTGTGTGTGTGTGTATCTGTGTGTGAGTGTGTCTGTGTGTGTGTCTGCGTGTGTGTGTGTGTGTGTGTGTGTGCGTGTGTCTGTGTGTGTGTGTGTGTGTGTGTGTGTGTGTGTGTCTGTGTGTCTGTGTGTGTGTGTGTGTGTGTGTGTGTGTCTGCGTGTGTGTGTGTGCGTGTATCTGTGTGTGTGTGTGTGAGTGTGTGTGTGTGTGTGTGTGTATCTGTGTGTGTGTGTGTGTGTGTATCTGTGTGTGTATCTGTGTGTGTGTCTGTGTGTGTATGCCTCAGAGGCAGCAGATTTTGGGATCCACAGCTGGCACTCTGGGTGATCCGAGCAAGGCCCCTCAGATCAAAAGGAGAGAGGCGGGGACGAGGTGGGGATGGATGGAGGGAGGGGCACTCTAGCCTGAGAGCGAGAGAGAAAGAAAGAGAGAGAGAGAGAGAGAGAGAGAGAGAGAGAGAGAGAGAGAGAGAGAGAGAGAGAGAGAGAGAGAGAGAGAGAGAGAGAGAGAGAGAGAGAGAGAGAGAGAGAGAGAGAGAGAGAGAGAGAGAGGGAAAACCACTGCAGGCATGATGGGAAGTAAAATGAGCTGTGGAGCCAGCCCTGAGTGCCATGTAGTTCCTTTGCCATTTAGCATTTTCAATGGCCCATGACATCTCCAAACAAATACAAATATGATACGTCAGAGAGTCTGCAATATTATTTTGAAACTGCCTAGTATATAGGTCCTGGATCGCAGGAAGCTTGGCCCAAGTGATGTACTGGGCCGTACGCACTACCCTCTGTAGTGCCTTGCGGTCGGATGCCGAGCAGTTGCCATATCAGGCGGTGATGCAATCAGTCAGGATGCTCTCGATGGTGCAGCTGAATAACTTTTAAAGGATCTGGGGACCCATGCCAAATATTTTCAGTCTCCTGAGGGGGAAAAGGCGTTGTCGTGCCCTCTTCACGACTGTCTTGGTGTGTTTGGACCATGATAGTTTGTTAGTGATGTGGACACCAAGGAACTTGAAACTCTCGACCCGCTCCACTACAGCTCCATCGATGTAGTCCACGATCATCTCTTTTGTCTTGATCATGTTGAGGGAGAGGTTGTTGTCCTGGCACCACACTGCCAGGTCTCTGACCTCCTCCCTATAGGCTGTCTCATCGTTGTCGATGATCAGGCCTACCACCGTCGCGTCATCAGCAGACTTAATGATGGTGTTGGAGTCGTGCTTGGCCACGCAGTCGTTGGTAAACAGGGAATACAGGAGGGGACTAAGCACACACCCCTGAGGGGCCCCCGTGTTGAGAATCAGCATTGCAGATGTGTTGTTGCCTACTCTTACCACCTGAGGGCGGCCCGTCAGGAAGTTGAGCATTCTGTTGCAGAGGGAGGTGTTTAGTCCCAGGGTCCTTAGCTTAGTGATGAGATTTATGGGCACTATGGTGTTGAACGCTGAGCTGTAGTCAACGTACAGCACTCTCACATAGGTGTTCCTTTTGTCCAGGTGGGAAAGGGCAGTGTGAAGTGCGATTGAGATTGCGTCATCTGTGGATCTGTTGGGACGGTATGCGAATTGGAGTGGGTCTAGGGTTTCCAGGATGATGGTGTTGATGTGAGCCATGACCAGCCTTTCAAAGCACTTCATGGCTACGAGGCGATAGTCATTTAGGCAGGTTACCTTCACTTTCTTGGGAACAGGGACTATGGTGGTCTCCTTGAAACATGTAGGTATTACAGACTCGGTCAGGGAGAGCTTGAAAATGTCAGTGAAGACACTTGCCAGTTGGTCCGGCTATGCTCTGAGTACACGTCCTGGTAATCCTTCTGGCCCCGCAGCCTTGTGAATGTTGACCTGCTTAAAAGTCTTGCTCACATCGGCTATGGAGAGCGTGATCACACAGTCATCCGGAACAGCTGGTGTTCTTATGCATGCTTCAATGTTGCTTGCCTCGAAGCGAACATAAAAGGCATTTAGCTCTTCTGGTAGGCTCGTGTCACTGGGAAGCTCGCGGCTGGGTTTCCCTTTGTAGTCCATAATAGTTTGCAAGCCCTGCCACATCCGACGAGCGTCAGAGCCGGTGTAGTAGGATTCAATCTTAGTCCTGTATTGATGCTTTGCCTGTTTGATGATTTGTCTGAGGGCATAGCGTGATTTCATATAAGTGTACAGATTAATGTCCCACTCCTTGAAAGTGGCAGCTCTAGCCTTTAGCTCAGTGCGGATGCTGCCTGTAATCCATGGCTTCTGGTTGGGATATGTATGTACGGTCACTGTGGGGACGACATTGTCAATGCACTTATTGATGAAGCCGGTGACTGAGGTGGTATACTCCTCAATGCACTGGATAAATCCCGGAACATATTCCAGTCTGTGCTAGCAAAACAGTCCTGTAGCGTAAGATCCCCCTCATCTGACCACTGACGTATTGAGCGAGTCACTGGTACTTCCTGCTTTCATTTTTGCTTGTAAGCAGGAATCAGGAGGATAGCATTATGGTCAGATTTGCCAAATGGAGGGCGAGGGAGAGCTTTGTATGCGTCTCTGTGTATGGAGTAAAGGTGGTCTAGAGTTTGTTTTCCCTCTGGTTGCACATGTGACATGCTGGTAGAAATGAGGTAAAACTGATTTAAGTTTGCCTGCCTTAAATCCACGGCCACTAGGAGCGCCGCTTCTGGATGAGCATTTTCTTGTTTGCTTATGGCCTTATACAGCTCATTGAGCACCGTTTTCAGCATTGGTTTGTGGTGGTAAATACAGTTGAAGTCAGAAGTTTACATACACTTAGGTTGGAGTCATTAAAACTTGTATTTCAACCACTCCACAAAGTTCTTGTTACCAAACTATAGTTTTGGCAAGTTGGTTAGGACATGTACTTTGTGCATGACACAAATAACTATTCCAATAATTGTTTACAGACAGATTATTTCACTTTTAATTCACTGTATCACAATTCCAGTGGGTCAGAAGTTTACATTCACTAAGTTGACTGTGCATTTAAACAGCTTGGAAAATTCCAGAAAATTATGTCATGGCTTTAGAAGCTTCTGATAGGCTAATTGACATCATTTGAGTCAATTGGAGGTGCACCTGTGGATGTATTTCAAGGCCTACCTTCAAACTCAGTGCCTCTTTGCTTGACATCATGGGAAAATCAAAATAATCAGCCAAGACCTCAGAAAAAAAATGTGTAGACCTCCACAAGTCTGGTTCATCCTTGGGAGCAATTTCCAAACCCCTGAAGGTACCACGTTCATCTGTATAAACAATAGTACCCAAGTATAAACACCATGGGACCACGCAGCCGTCATACCGCTCAGGAAGGAGACGCGTTCTGTCTCCTAGAGATGAACGTACTTTGGTGCGAAAAGTGCAAATCAATCCCAGAAAATATGTGGGCAGAACTGAAAAAGCGTGTGCGAGCAAGGAGGCCTACAAACCTGACTCAGTTACACCAGCTCTGTCAGGAGGAATGGGCCAAAATTCACCCAACTTATTGTGGGAAGAAACGTTTGACCCGAGTTAAACAATTTAAAGGCAATGCTACCAAATACTAATTGACTGTATGTAAACTTCTGACCCACTGGGAATGTGATGAAAGAAATAAAAGCTGAAAAAAGAATAATCTCTGCTATTATTCTGACATTTCACATTTTTTAAATAAAGTTGTGATCCTAACTGACCCAAGACAGGGACTTTTTACTAGTATTAAATGTCAGGAATGTCATCCAGTTTATTTTCCAGTGATTGCACGTTGGCCAATAGAACGTATGGTAGAGACGGGTTATCCACTCGCCGACAAATTCTAACAAGGTACCCCAATCTCCGCCCCGTCTATTTACGTCATTTCTTCACACGAAAGATGGGAGATTTGGGCCTGGTCTCGGGGGAAGCAGTATGTCCTTCTCGTCAGACTCTTTAAAGAAAGAATCTGTGTCCAGTTCGAGGTGAGTAATCGCTGTTCTGATATCCAGAAGCTATTTTCGGTCATTAGAGACGGTAGCAGCAACATTATGTACAAAATAAGTCACAAACAGTGCGAAAAAAAGAAACAAAATAGCACAGTTGGTTAGTAGCCCGTAAAATGGCAGCCGTCCCCTCCAGCACCATTATCATCATATTGAGTTAAGCCCCTCTAATATCCACTGGAACACAAAGCATATTGTGTTAGGCCCCTCTAATATCCACTGGAACACAAAGCATATTGAGTTAGGCCCCTCTAATATCCACTGGAACACAAAGCATATTGAGTTAGGCCCCTCTAATATCCACTGGAACACAAAGCATATTGAGTTAGGCCCCTCTAATATCCACTGGAACACAAAGCATATTGAGTTAGGCCCCTCTAATATCCACTGGAACACAAAGCATATTGTGTTAGGCCCCTCTAATATCCACTGGAACACAAAGCATATTGAGTTAGGCCCCTCTAATATCCACTGGAACACAAAGCATATTGCCTTTTGACACAATGATTTGCTGTTGAATAAAATGGCTCATCCAAGCAGTATGAAGCATTTTTTTTTGCTGTTGAAATTTAAACTTTCGTTACTAATACGTCATTGATGGAGGATTCATGTCTGGGCTGCTTCACTGAACCCAACCACACCGCGTTAAGACGAGACATTTGGGAAAGCGTTCAGACTGATTAAAAGAGGCCTGTCAGGAGTGCTGAGTGCCTTTACAGCCCACTGTGGGCCATGAGCTATGTCCCACCCACATGTGGTGCATCGGAAGACTGGAGACGGATTGTCCACAAGGGGACGAAGTGAAGCACGTGTCCATCAAAGGGATGCAGCTGACGTATTCCCCCTCAGTTTCCATGGTCTGGGTTGAAGATGATGGAGTGCCAAAGTTCATTGGGCTACATGATGTAAGCTGTATTGATATGGTGGGCTATTGTCTAAGATATAGGTCAGAGGTCACCAATCTTTTCTGAGTCAAGATCACTTTCGCAGTCAAAAAGCAACCCGACATCTACCGCTCAGATTTTTCTTTAAACATGACTTTAAAAAATGTACATTAGCTTCTACGGGATTGGTGTCCCGTATACGGGACGGTTGAGCTAACGTGTGCTAATGTGATTAGCATGACTGTTTATTTTTTTATTTTTTTTTATTTTTTTTCACCTTTATTTAACCAGGTAAACCAGTTGAGAACAAGTTCTCATTTACAACTGCGACCTGGCCAAGATAAAGCAAAGCAGTGCGATAAAAACAACAACACAGAGTTACATATGGGGTAAAACAAAACAAAGTAAAAAATAAAACAGAAATAAATATATATACAGTGTGTGCAAATGTAGCAAGTTATGGAGGTAAGGCAATAAATAGGCTATAGTGCAAAATAATTACAATTAGTATTAACACTGGAATGATAGATGATGTGCAAATAGAGATACTGGGGTACAAATGAGCAAAATAAATAACAATATAGGGATGAGGTAGTAGGCGGGCTAATTTCAGATGGGCTGTGTACAGGTGCAGTGATCGGTAAGGTGCTCTGACAACTGATGCTTAAAGTTAGTTGTAAGTTTTCCCATAGACATGTCTTATATGGGCAGAAAGCTTACATTCTTGTTAATCTGACTGTGCTGTCCAATTTACAGTAGCTATTACAGTGAAAAAATACCATGCTATTGTTTGAGGAGAGTGCACAACAACAAAAAATGTATCACGGCAACTGGTTTGATAGGTTCACCTCTGAAGGTAAATAATGTACTTACATTCAGTAATCTTGCTCTGATTTGTCATCCTAAGTGTCCCAGAGATAAAATGTAGCATAGTTTTGTTTGATAAAATCCATTTTTATATTCAAATGTAGGAACTGGGTTCTACAGTTTGAACCCCTGCTGTCTCTGGCTCTACTCCCACCCCGCCCGGCCATCTAGATGTGTGAAAGTTAGTGTATAAGCTAATGATCCATCATGTATGACATTCCTGGGAGTGTGTAAACGTACATTTTGTATTACCATATCATTTTTGTATGTTCTCCATAGTTATGTATTTGAAAATGTATCAATTGACCAATTCGGCACATTTGGGCAGACTTGATACAAAATAATCCAGTATTGCAATGCTTCACTGGATCAATCAGAAACTTTGCGTGCACACTGCTTCCATCTAGTGGCCAAAATCTAAATTGCACCTGAACTGCAATATTATATTGTGGCCTTTCTCTTGCATTTCAAAGATGATTGAACAGAACAAAAAAATGTGAAAACGCATGTTTTTTGTTTGTATTATCTTTTACCAGATCTAATGCGTTATATTCTCCTACATTCATTTCACATTTTCACAAACTTCAAAGTGTTTACTTTCAAATGGTATCAAGAATATGCATATTATTAATATTAATGAACCTAATAAGAACAGTTGTGTAGGAATGAGGTTTGTGCAGTAGGGCTAATACATTATCACAGCATATTGGCTATATGCCTGGTCTGCCAATATTGTTCTTCTCAGACCATATTATATTTCACAACTCGAGCTTAGATAACAAAATAGATCAGTTGGTGTAGCACTTGCGAGGCACAGCTGAGCATAAATTTCAAATAATTTCCAAATAATTTGATTGTTTTATTTTAGTGGACTGATGGTACCTGCATCTGATCGTCATGGTGCTTTCAAGACACTGGGAACTCTGAAAAAACGAGGTCAAATCATGACATCAGTAATATTCAGGTCGGAAAGTCGGAGCTCTAGAAAGATGCCAGAGTTTTCGACTTGGAATTCCGAGATGGATAACTGTTCAAAACTATTTTTCCCAGTCGGATCTCGTTTTTTAAAAGTTCCCAGTTGTCTTGAACTCACCGAAGTCGGAAGTCATAGATTTCCGAGTTCCCAGTTGTTTTGTGCAGGGCATTAGTCTCCGCCTCTCACGGTCTCTCCTTCTTTCTCCTCCAGTGAGACTGACCAGAGAGAGGGGACACAAATTCATGTTGTTCCTATGACCAGAGAAAGTGAAATATTCCTCAATACTAAAACACACAATGAGCTGTTAATAATACTAAAAATGCAGGCCTATCGATACACTCGGCTTCTCATTCATTGCAGCTGCAGCGTGAGTGGAAATAGAGAGGACTGTTTTATGTTTTGTAATAGTGTTGAATAAAAACAGTGTTGACAGAGCTGAATAAAAACTTAGACATGAACTCACTCATAAAAACAGGAGCTCTTCCTGTATTCTTTCACAGTCTCTCTCTCTGGTCATGATTTTAAAAGTCATGAAATCTCACGTAGGCTGGAATTCAACACTGCTGTGGCCGGGGTCGTGGAAGCTGTAGGCACGGTGACTTGAGCTATCTGATTGGCCAGTGCAGTGGGCAAACTCGATGTAGCCACAGATCTCCCGGCCCGGGTAGGCTGAGTTTGTCTTTTCAAACAAATGAAATGGTTCAAATAGGGAACACTTTGCTTTACCTACCCGGTGCACAGGGCTTCTGAATAAAGTCAACCTACCACCAACAGGGCTTCTGAATAAAGTCAACCTACCACCAACAGGGCTTCTGAATAAAGTGAACCTACCACCAACAGGGCTTCTGAATAAAGTCAACCTACCACCTACAGGGCTTCTGAATAAAGTCAACCTACCACCAACAGGGCTTCTGAATAAAGTCAACCTACCACCAACAGCGCTTCTGAATAAAGTCAACCTACCACCAACAGGGCTTCTGAATAAAGTGAACCTACCACCAACAGGGCTTCTGAATAAAGTCAACCTACCATCAACAGGGCTTCTGAATAAAGTCAACCTACCACCAACAGGGCTTCTGAATAAAGTCAACCTACCACCAACAGGGCTTCTGAATAAAGTCAACCTACCACCAACAGGGCGTCTGAATAAAGTCAACCTACCACCAACAGCGCAACACAAAGAAAAAAAAAGGAGTGCAAGCCTTTATCATTGGCTTTTGAACAGAAATGTTTGGTGATCGACTAGTAATGCCTTGAGTCGATCGCAATCGACCGGTTGGTGACCACTGATATACACTACCAGTCAAAAGTTTAGACACACCTACTCATTCCGGGGTTTTTCTTTATTTGTTACTATTTTTTACATTGTAGAATAATAGTGAAGACGTCAAAACTATGAAATAACACATATGTAATCATGTAGTAACCAAAAAAGTGTTAAACAAATCAAAATATATTTTATATTTGAGATTCTTCAAATAGCCACCGTTTGCCTTGATGACAGCTTTGCACACTCTTGGCATTCTCTCAATCAGCTTCATTAGGTAGTCACCTGGAATGCATTTCAATTCACAGGTGTGCCTTGTTAAAAGTTAATTTGTGGAATTTATTTCCTTCTTAATGCGTTTGAGCCAATCAGTTGTGTTGTGACAAGGTGGGGGGAAATTGCAACCCAAATAAATGCTTCACAGAGTTCAAGTCACAGAAACATCTCAACATCAAAAGTTCAGAGGAGACTATGTGAATAAGGCCTTCATGGTCAAATTTCTGCAAAGAAAAAACTACTGAAGGACACCAATACATTTTTTTGACCTGCTTGGGCCAAGAAACACGAGCAATGGACATTAGACCAGTGGACATTTGTCCTTTGGTCTGGGGTCCAAATTGCAGATTTTTGGTTCCAACCGCCGTGTCTTTGTGAGACGCAGTGTGGGTGAATGGATGATCTCTGCATGTGTATTTCCCACCGTAAAGCATGGACTAAGAGGTGTTATGGTGTGGGGGTGCTTTGCTGGTGACACTGTCTGTGATTTATATAGAATTCAAGGCACACTTAACCAGCATGGCTACCACAGCATTCTGCAGCGATACGCCATCCCATCTGGATCGGGCTATCATTTGTTTTTCAACAGGACGATTACCCAACACACCTCCAGGCTGTGTAAGGGCTATTTTACCAAGAAGGAGAGTAATGGAGAGCTGCATCAGATAACCTGGCCTCCACAATCCCCTGACCTCAACCCAATTGAGATAGTTTGGGATGAGTCGGACGAAAGAGTGAAGGAAAAGCAGCCAACAAGTGCTCATCATATGTGGAAACTCCTTCAAGACTGTAGTATCTGTATTTGTATGTATTATGGATCCCCATTAGTTCCTGCCAAGGCAGCAGCTACTCTTCCTGGGGTCCAGCAACATTAAGGCAGTTATACAACTTTAAAAGCATTACAATATATTCACAGATTTCACAACACACTGTGTGCCCTCTGGCCCCTACTCCACCACTACCACTGTTGGAAAAGCATTCCAGGTGAAGCTGGTTGAGAGAATGCCAAGAGTGTACAAAGCAGTCATCAAGGCAAAGGTTGGCTATTTGAAAAATCTCAAATATTAAATATATTTTGATTTGTTTAACACTTTTTTGGTTACTAAATGATTACAAATGTGTTATTTCATAGTTTTACTAGAAAATAGTAAAAAATTAAGAAAAACCCTTGAATGAGTAGGTGTGTCCAAACTTTTGACTGGTACTACAGGTAATTTAAATATTGCGCTGTTTGGTATGCTATTGTCATTAGTTTGTGTCCATTTGTCATCCATCAAACTAGGTCATTATTGAGGACTAGAATGTCGTCTTGAAGATTTACCTTGATAAATAAAGGTGACAATACTACATCGTATTCTGACTTCAATACATGACCAGCTGAGTAACAGGACCAGCTGATTTATAGGACCAGCTGAGATATAGGAACAGCTGAGTTATAGGACCAGCTGAGTTATAGGACCAGCTGAGTTATAGGACCAGCTGAGATATAGGGGCAGCTGAGTTATAGGACCAGCTGAGATATAGGACCAGCTGAGTTATAGGACCAGCTGAGATATAGGACCAGCTGAGTTATAGGACCAGCTGAGATATAGGACCAGCTGAGTTATAGGACCAGCTGAAATATAGGACCAACTGAGTTATAGGACCAGCTGAGATATAGGACCAGATGAGATATAGGACCAGATGAGATATAGGACCCGCTGAGTTATATGACCAGCTGAGATATAGGACCAGCTGAGATATAGGACCAGATGAGATATAGGACCAGCTGAGAAATAGGACCAACTGAGATATAGCACCAACTGAGTTATAGGACCAGCTGAGATATAGGACCAGATGAGATATAGGACCAGCTGAGTTATAGGACCAGCTAAGTTATAGGACCAGCTGAGATATAGGACCAGCTCATTTGTAGGACCAGCTCAATAATAGGACCAGCTGAGATATAGAATCAACTGAGTTATAGGACCAGCTGAGATATAGGGCCAGCTGATTTATAGGACCAGCTGAGTAACAGGACTAGCTGGGTTATAGGACCAGCTGGGTTATAGGACCAGCTGAGATGTAGGACCAGCTGAGATATAGAACCAACTGAGTTATAGGACCAACTGAGTTATAGGACCAGCTGAGATATAGGACCAGATGAGATATAGGACCAGCTGAGTTATAGGACCAGCTAAATTATAGGACCAGCTGAGATATAGGACCAGCTCATTTGTAGGACCAGCTGATATATAGGACCAGCTGAGATATAGGACCAGCTGAGTTAAAGGACCAGCTCAATAATAGGACCAGCTGAGATATAGAATCAACTGAGTTATAGGACCAGCTGAGATATAGGGCCAGCTGATTTATAGGACCAGCTGAGTAACAAGACTATCTGGGTTATAGGACCAGCTGGGTTATAGGACCAGCTGAGATGTAGGACCAGCTGAGATATAGAACCAACTGAGTTATAGGACCAGCTGATATATAGGGCCAGCTGATTTATAGGACCAGCTGAGTAACAGGACCAGCTGAGTTATAGGCCAGCTGAGATATAGGACCAGCTGAGATATAGGACCAGCTGAGTTATAGAACCAGCTGAGCTATACAACCAGCTGAGTTATAGGACCAGCTGAGTTATAGGACCAGCTGAGATATAGAAGCAGCTGAGATATAGGACCAGCTGAGTTAAAGGACCAGCTCAATAATAGGACCAGCTGAGATATAGAATCAACTGAGTTATAGGACCAGCTGAGATATAGGGCCAGCTGATTTATAGGACCAGCTGAGTAACAAGACTATCTGGGTTATAGGACCAGCTGAGTTATATGACCAGCTGAGATATAGGACCAGCTGAGATATAGGACCAGATGAGATATAGGACCAGCTGAGAAATAGGACCAACTGAGATATAGCACCAACTGAGTTATAGGACCAGCTGAGATATAGGACCAGATGAGATATAGGACCAGCTGAGTTATAGGACCAGCTAAGTTATAGGACCAGCTGAGATATAGGACCAGCTCATTTGTAGGACCAGCTGATATATAGGACCAGCTGATATATAGGACCAGCTGAGTTAAAGGACCAGCTCAATAATAGGACCAGCTGAGATATAGAATCAACTGAGTTATAGGACCAGATGAGATATAGGGCCAGCTGATTTATAGGACCAGCTGAGTAACAGGACTAGCTGGGTTATAGGACCAGCTGGGTTATAGGACCAGGTGAGATGTAGGACCAGCTGAGATATAGAACCAACTGAGTTATAGGACCAACTGAGTTATAGGACCAGCTGAGATATAGGACCAGATGAGATATAGGACCAGCTGAGTTATAGGACCAGCTAAATTATAGGACCAGCTGAGATATAGAACCAGCTCATTTGTAGGACCAGCTGATATATAGGACCAGCTGAGATATAGGACCAGCTGAGTTAAAGGACCAGCTCAATAATAGGACCAGCTGAGATATAGAATCAACTGAGTTATAGGACCAGCTGAGATATAGGGCCAGCTGATTTATAGGACCAGCTGAGTAACAAGACTATCTGGGTTATAGGACCAGCTGGGTTATAGGACCAGCTGAGATGTAGGACCAGCTGAGATATAGAACCAACTGAGTTATAGGACCAGCTGATATATAGGGCCAGCTGATTTATAGGACCAGCTGAGTAACAGGACCAGCTGAGTTATAGGCCAGCTGAGATATAGGACCAGCTGAGATATAGGACCAGCTGAGTTATAGAACCAGCTGAGCTATACAACCAGCTGAGTTATAGGACCAGCTGAGTTATAGGACCAGCTGAGATATAGAAGCAGCTGAGTTATAGGACCAGCTGAGTTATAGGACCAGCGAAGTTATAGAACCTGCGAAGTTATAGGACCAGCCGAGTTACAGGACCAGCTGAGATATAGAACCAACTGAGTTATAGGACCAGCTGAGATATAGGACCAGCTGAGTTATAGGACCAGCTGAGTTATAGGACCAGCTGAGATATAGGACCAG
Organism: Coregonus clupeaformis; assembly: GCF_020615455.1. Taxonomy (NCBI): domain Eukaryota; kingdom Metazoa; phylum Chordata; class Actinopteri; order Salmoniformes; family Salmonidae; genus Coregonus; species Coregonus clupeaformis. Next base: position 558,399 of record NW_025533649.1, read on the forward strand.
CTGAGTTATAGGACCAGCTGAGTTATAGAACCAGCGAAGTTATAGGACCAGCTGAGTTAAAGGACCAGCTGAGATATAGGACCAGCTGAGATATAGGACCAGCTGAGTTATAGGACCAGCTGAGTTATAGGACCAGCTGAGATATAGGACCAGCTGAGTTAAAGGACCAGCTGAGTTATAGAACCAGCGAAGTTATAGGACCAGCTGAGTTATAGGACCAGCTGATATATAGGGCCAGCTGATTTATAGGACCAGCTGAGTAACAGGACCAGCTGAGATATAGGCCAGCTGAGATATAGGACCAGCTGAGATATAGGACCAGCTGAGTTATAGGACCAGCTGAGTTATAGGACCAGCTGAGATATAGGACCAGCTGAGTTATAGGACCAGCTGTTATAGAACCAGCGAAGTTATAGGACCAACTGAGTTATAGGACCAGTTGAGATATAGAAGCAGCTTAGATATAGGACCAGCTGAGTTATAGAACCAGCTGAGCTATACGACCAGCTGAGTTATAGGACCAGCTGAGTTATAGAACCAGCTGAGAAATTGTACCAGCTGAGTTATTGTACCAGCTGAGTTATAGGACCAGCTGAGATATAGGACCAGCTGAGATATAGGACCAGTTGAGTTATAGAACCAGCTGAGCTATACGACCAGCTGAGTTATAGGACCAGCTGAGTTATAGAACCAGCTGAGAAATTGGACCAGCTGAGTTATTGTACCAGCTGAGTTATAGGACCAGCTGAGATATAGCACCAGCTGAAATATAGGACCAGCTGAGTTATAGAACCAGCTGAGCTATACGACCAGCTGAGTTATAGGACCAGCTGAGTTATAGAACCAGTTGAGAAATTGGACCAGCTGAGTTATTGTACCAGCTGAGTTATAGGACCAGCTGAGATATAGAACCAGCTGAGTTATAGGACCAGCTGAGTTATTACATTTACATTTACATTTTTAGTCATTTTAGCAGACGCTCTTATCCAGAGCGACTTACAGTTAGTGAATACATCTTTTTTTATACTGGCCCCCCGTGGGAATCGAACCCACAACCCTGGCGTTGCAAACGCCATGCTCTATCATCTGAGCTACATCCCTGCCGGCCATTGCCTCCCCTACCCTGGACGACGCTGGGCCAATTGTGCGCCGCCCATGAGTCTCCCGGTCGCGGCTGGCTACGACAGAGCCTGGATGCTAACCAGGATCTCTAGTGGCACAGTTAGCACTGCGATGCAGTGCCTTAGACCACTGCGCCACTCAGGAGTACAGTTATAGGACCAGCTGATTTATAGGACCAGCTGATTTATAGGACCAGCTGAGTTATAGGAGCAGCTGAGTTACAGGACCAGCTGAGATATAGAAGCAGCTGAGATAAAGGACCAGCTGAATTATAGAACCAGCGAAGTTATAGGACCAGCTGAGTTACAGGACCAGCAGAGATATAGAAGCAGCTGAGTTACAGGACCAGCTGAGAAATAGGACCAGCTGAGTTATAGGACCAGCTCAGTTATAGAACCAGCGAAGTTATAGGACCAGCTGAGTTACAGGACCAGCTGAGAAATAGGACCAGCTGAGTTGTAGGACCAGCTGATATATAGGACCAGCTGAGATATAGGACCAGCTGAGTTAAAGGACCAGCTCAATAATAGGACCAGCTGAGATATAGAACCAACTGAGTTATAGGACCAGCTGAGATATAGGGCCAGCTGATTTATAGGACCAGCTGAGTAACAGGACCAGCTGGGTTATAGGACCAGCTGGGTTATAGGACCAGCTGATATATAGGACCAGCTGATTTATAGGACCAGCTGAGCTATACGACCAGCTGAGTTATAGGACACACTGAGATGTAGGCCCAGCTGAGATATAGGACCAGCTGAGTTATTGCTATAGGTATACTATATAGAACTGCTTTTAGAACTCTCAGGTAGTTCCTTCAAACTCTTCAGGAGGGATACGCTATATACAGTAGAACACACACATTCATATGACTGTAGAATGTGATATTTTATTTGTTGTTTTCATAAAACATCCTTCTCCTTGTCACACTGCCTGGTTGAGATACCAAACCACGGTCATTGGTTTTAGTACAGACCCCACAAGAAGACAAGCATGCCGTTTTAGTTGGCTAATCACTAGAATCGATAAACAATCTATTTTGACTGAGGTTTTTCTGTATAACGCTAGACACATAGGCACCAGTAAGAATGCTGCTAATCTCTTAGCTTTGTGAATCTGTTTATTGAGGCAGAATATCTAGTGAATCCAACATCTGGGTTTCATACATTCTTAGAAAAAAAATTGGTATCTAGAACCTAAAAGGGTTATTCAGATGTCCACATGGGACAACCCTTTCAAGAACCCTTTTGGTTCCATGAGAACCGTTTTGGTTCCAAGTTTAAATCAACCTGGAACCAAAAAGGGTTATCCTATGGGGACAGCCGAAGTACCCTTTTGGAACACTTTTTTTCTAAGTGTAGTTCTTTTTTCATTCCAAAGAGCTTGTGTGTACTATTGAAAGGTCCACACTGTCTATGTTCTCAACCAAAACAGAAGATGTATGATTTATGAGAACAACATCTGTCTGACCACACATTTTCGTCACTATACACTCATGTTTGGGTAATGTAGGTATTTTTGTGTATCATCTAGGTTCTGACTAATTGTATCTCACACTGTCTACAGCTCTTTTCAGAGCTCCAGAGCTCATTATTGAACCTCCATAGCTCATTATTTCATCTCCATAGCTTATGCTTGAACCTCCATAGCTCATTCTTGAATCTCCATAGCTCATTCTTGAATCTCCATAGCTCATTCTTGAATCTCCATAGCACATTCTTGGATCTTCATAGCACATTCTTGGATCTCCATAGCTCATTCTTGAATCTCCATAGCACATTCTTGAATATCCATAGCACATTCTTGGATCTTCATAGCACATTCTTGGATCTCCATAGCTCATTCTTAGATCTAACTGGAATATCTTCTGTCACATCTTCCTAACTGGAATCTACTGTTCTGTTCGTGCATGATTTTATAAAGTAGTCCCACAGCCTGCGAATAGGTCGCCTGGAATCTACTGTTCTGTTCCTGAAAGGTTTTATTAAGTAGTCCCACAGACCGTGAATACGTAGCCTAAGCCTATCCTTTCTGCGGAATGCAAACCAGACAATATACATTTGAATTTGTAAATGGATAAATCCCTCTGAATTGAGCCAATTACGAGGACTCACGCTGGGCCTGCAGGCTGGGCTAAATTCTCCCCAGCTGGAGAAAGGTTTTACTGAGTACTATTTCTCCTCCACTCTCTGTCTCAGACTGCCTTCAGAAAGTATTCACACCTCTTGACTTTTTCCACATTTTGTTGTTTTGCAAGGTGGGATTAAAATGGATTCGTCCTTTTTTTTGTCAAAGATCTACACAAAATACTCTGCAATGTCAAAGTGGAAGAAAAATAAAACACTAATATATCTTGATTACATAAGTATTTAACCCCCTTAGAGTCACCTTTGGCAGCGATTACAGCTGTCTTTCTGGGTAAGCCTCTAAGAGCTTTGCGCACCTGGATTTTACAATATATGCACATTATAATTTTTTTAATTCATCAAGCTCTGTCAAGTTGGTTGTGTATCATTGCTAGGCAGCCATTTTCAAGTCTTGCCATAGATTTTCAAGCCGATTTAAGTCAAAACTGTAACTAAGCAACTCAGGAACATTAAATGTTGTCTTTGTAATGTCGTCTTGGTAAGCAACTTCAGTGTATATTTGCCTTTGTGTTTTAGGTTATTGTTCTGCTGAAAGGTGGATTTGTCTCCCAGTGTCTGTTGCAAAGCACACTGAAAAGGTTTTCCTCTAGGATTTTGCCTGTGGTTAGCTCTATTCCTTTTTTTAAATCCTATATATATAGTGGGGGAAAAAAGTATTTAGTCAGCCACTAATTGTGCAAGTTCTCCCACTTAAAAAGATGAGAGAGGCCTGTAATTTTCATCATAGGTACACGTCAACTATGACAGACAAAATGAGGAAAAAAATCCAGAAAATCACATTGCAGGATTTTTAATGAATTTATTTGCAAATTATGGTGGAAAATAAGTATTTGGTCAATAACAAAAGTTTCTCAATACTTTGTTATATACCCTTTGTTGGCAATGACACATTATTTTTTATATTTATGTCAAACGTTTTCTGTAAGTCTTCACGAGGTTTTCACACACTGTTGCTGGTATTTTGGCCCATTCCTCCATGCAGATCTCCTCTAGAGCAGTGATGTATTGGGGCTGTCGCTGGGCAACACGGACTTTCAACTCCCTCCAAAGATTTTCTATGGGGTTGAGATCTGGAGACTGGCTAGGCCACTCCAGGACCTTGAAATGCTTCTTACGAAGCCACTCCTTCGTTGCCCGGGCGGTGTGTTTGGGATCATTGTCATGCTGAAAGACCCAGCCACGTTTCATCTTCAATGCCCTTGCTGATGGAAGGAGGTTTTCACTCAAAATCTCACGATACATGGCCCCATTCATTCTTTCCTTTACACGGATCAGTCGTCCTGGTCCCTTTGCAGAAAAACAGCCCCAAAGCATGATGTTTCCACCCCCATGCTTCACAGTAGGTATGGTGTTCTTTGGATGCAACTCAGCATTCTTTGTCCTCCAAACACGACAAGTTGAGTTTTTACCAAAAAGCTATATTTTGGTTTCATCTGACCATATGACATTCTCCCAATCCTCTTCTGGATGCACTCTAGCAAACTTCAGACGGGCCTGGACATGTACTGGCTTAAGCAGGGGGACACGTCTGGCACTGCAGGATTTGAGTCCCTGGCGGCGTAGTGTGTTACTGATGGTAGGCTTTGTTACTTTGGTCCCAGCTCTCTGCAGGTCATTCACTAGGTCCCCCCCGTGTGGTTCTGGGATTTTTGCTCACCGTTCTTGTGATAATTTTGACCCCACGGGGTGAGATCTTGCGTGGAGCCCCAGATCGAGGGAGATTATCAGTGGTCTTGTATGTCTTCCATTTCCTAATAATTGCTCCCACAGTTGATTTCTTCAAACCAAGCTGCTTACCTATGGCAGATTCAATCTTCCCAGCCTGGTGCAGGTCTACAATTTTGTTTCTGGTGTCCTTTGACAGCTCTTTGGTCTTGGCCATAGTGGAGTTTGGAGTGTGACTGTTTGAGGTTGTGGACAGGTGTCTTTTATACTGATAACAAGTTCAAACAGGTGCCATTAATACAGGTAACGAGTGGAGGACAGAGGAGCCTCTTAAAGAATAAGTTACAGGTCTGTGAGAGCCAGAAATCTTGCTTGTTTGTAGATGACCAAATACTTATTTTCCACCATAATTTGCAAATAAATTCATTACAAATCCTACAATGTGATTTTCTGGATTTTGAAAAAAAATCTCAATTTGTCTGTCATAGTTGACGTGTACCTATGATGAAAATTACAGGCCTCTCTCATCTTTTTAAGTGGGAGAACTTGCACAATTGGTGGCTGACTAAATACTTTTTTCCCCCACTGTATATATATATATATATATATATATATATATATATATATATATCCCCCACTTCTAAAACCAAAGTTGCACCCCTGTTACGGGGTATTGTGGGTAGGCCAGTGACACAAAATCTCAATTTAATCAATTTAAAATTCAGGCTGTAACACAACAAAATGTGGAAAAAGTCAAGGGGTGTGAAGACTTTCTGAAGGCACTGTACAGCACATATATAAGGCCGGTGTTCATTAGGTACCAAACGTAAGACAATGGCCTGAAACAGGGTGGGACTACATTGACTTGTCCAATACGAAATGCACATTTTTAATTTTCTGTTGCAAAATGTTTTAAAGAGTTGTTCGTTGTCCTAATGTACATGACCACGGACTTCTGTACAGATTGAATAATTATTAATATTATGAATGAATAATTACAAAAATGTTCCTGTTTTCCTCTTAAAGACCGAGATCTCAAGATACGGTTCAAAGATTTGAAATATTAGCATTTTATGTATGGGTGGTCCCGGGAATCGAACCCCACAACCCTGGCGTTTACAAGCACCATGCGCTACCAACTGAGAACAAAGGACCTCCATTTTTATATCAATGTTAGTTACAGTATGTGCAAGTACAATCTGTTCATCAATTGGTCCTCTCATAAAGAATTCGAAACTTGAAGACTAAAAGGATCAAGAAGTTGTGTTTTTGTTGCCGTTCATCCAAAGGGCCTTAAGTGCTCAGTTGAAGCCAGTAATCCACCAGATATCTCTGCTAACTCAAGCATGTTGTTTCCCCCTTTATCTGTGGAAAGAAAACATAGGCACATCCTAAATAAGCATTTTTTGTTGTTGGTCTAAACACAATGGAGGATCCCAATCCCATCCCTTTCTAATGGAGGGTCCCAATCAGTGGGTCCATTCAATATATTTACGTTAGGACCCAAATAAATAATGTGGTCTCCTTTTTTTGTTGTTCATTCTTTTTTTTCCCCCTCCTTTTTGTTTGGCCAATGAATTGCTCCTGTTTAACCGATTGGTCTGTCTGAGGAGGAAGCTAGTTATTGGGTTGACGTTGTATGTATGTTTCCTGAGGTCAAAGGTCAGGGTCAGCACCCTCTTGCTGCATTTTGGCTTAACCACCTTAGCCACATAAATGCCAAGAACATTGAGAGTCTTTTTTTTTTGTGCTTGTGGGGATAGGCAGAGTCAAGGACATCTCGGGTCTGACTTTGGTTTCCTCAGTGAAAAGTGTGTTTCTTAACTGTTCGAATTACAACAGCCGAGCAGAATAATGCAGACCATTCATTGCTGGCTCATTTCCCCCGCCGTCAAGTAGATACAGAGTAGAGCTGGAGGAATGGCACACTAGGCAGGACAAGCAGCTGGAGAAGACTAAAGTGAACAATGGGTAAAAACGCATAGAAATAGAGTCTAGTACATTCTATTTCTAGGTAAAAACGGCCCCAGGCTGAGCCAGGAGGACTAAAACCCACTGGACTCCAAGGGAACCTATTGTCCACTGACTCACTTTTTCTCTACAGGAGCCCGTCAAGTAGACACAGAGTATCTGACTCACCACAAATACAACCTGTAGCCAGTGGTGTAAAGTACTTAAGTAAAAATACTTTAAAGTACTAATTAAGTCATTTTTGGGGGGTATCTGTACATTACTTTACTATTTATATTTTTGACTACTTTTACTTTTACTTCACTACATTCCTAAATAAAATTATGTACTTTTTACAACTTACACTACATTCCTGTAGAAAAGTATGTACTTTTACTTTTACTTTTGATACTTAAGTATATTTTAAACCAAATACTTTTAGACTTTTACTCAAGTAGTACTTTACTGGGTGACTTTCACTTTTACTTGAGTCATTTTCTATTAAGGTATCTTTACTTTGACTCAAGTATGAGATTTTAGTACTTTTTCCACCACTGCCTGTAGCCACAGATTGATCCTGTGCATCAAGCATACTTTTTGAAGTCACTTAACATGTGGAAAGTCCCACATAAATCTTCATAATAGTGATATTTATTTCTGTCCATCATATGGCTCATAGCATCCAAAATGAAAAAATGTTTCATTCAGCTAAGTTGATTAATTTATGGTGTGGTCAAAGGAGACATCTACCAAAAATTCTGTACTAAAATGTTCCACTAAAAGTGATGTTGAAAAATGTTCGACCACATAGGCGTGATGAGAAAGTGTATTACGCATGCATTGGATCACATCCCCGTGACTACTGTTCACCACCACAGCATTCTATTCATGGCATCCTCACTGTCTTTGAAAAACAAATAAATGTATTGAGATGCCTTTTTGATTACAGTCAATGTGGTTACTTCACAATGTATTGAGATGCCTTTTTGATTACAGTCAATGTGGTTACTTCACAATGTATTGAGATGCCTTTTTGAATACAGTCAATGTGATTATCTCATAATGAATTGGGATGCCTGCTTGATTCCAGTCAATGTGGTTATTTCATAATGTGTTGAGATGCCTTTTTGATTCCAGTCAATGTGGTTATTTCATAATGTGTTGAGATGCCTTTTTGATTCCAGTCAATGTGATTATTTCATAATGTGTTGAGATGCCTGCTTGATTCCAGTCAATGTGGTTATTTCATAATGTATTGGGATGCCTGCTTGATTCCAGTCAATGTGGTTATTTCATAATGTGTTGAGATGCCTGCTTGATTCCAGTCAATGTGATTATTTAACAATGATTGAGATACCTGTTTGATTCCAGTCAATGTGGTTATTTCATAATGTGTTGAGATGCCTGCTTGATTCCAGTCAATGTGGTTATTTCATAATGTGTTGAGATGCCTGCTTGATTCCAGTCAATGTGATTATTTAACAATGATTGAGATACCTGTTTGATTCCAGTCAATGTGGTTATTTCATAATGTGTTGAGATGCCTGCTTGATTCCAGTCAATGTGGTTATTTCATAATGTGTTGAGATGCCTGCTTGATTCCAGTCAATGTGATTATTTAATAATGATTGAGATACCTGTTTGATTCCAGTCAATGTGGTTATTTCATAATGTGTTGAGATGCCTGCTTGATTCCAGTCAATGTGGTTATTTCATAATGTATTGGGATGCCTGCTTGATTCCAGTCAATGTGGTTATTTCCTAATGTGTTGAGATGCCTGTTTGATTCAAGTCAATGTGGTTATTTCATAATGTACTGAGATGCCTGTTTTATTCAAGTCAAATTGTTTTTTTTCATAATGTATTGATATGCCTGTTTGATATCAGTCAATGTGGTTACTTCATAATGTATTGATATGTGTTAGGGTTGGTGTGAGGTGTGACCCAGGTGCGGTGCAGGATAGACAGTAGGCAGTAGGCAGAGATGGTGAATCAAGGATCTTTACTGGTGGTCCTGAAGCCAAAATACAAAATAACGGACTTATCATGATAAAAGAAAAGGTGGAGCAAATAAGTCTCCAAAAACAGGCTGACAGCCAAAATACGAAATGGTAACTACGACTGAAATAATAAAGAAATAGGGAGAACGCTTCTCGAGTACCTGTACATATCTATAATAATAATATGCCATTTAGCAGACGCTTTTATCCAAAGCGACTTACAGTCGTGCGTGCATACATTTATGTGTATGGGTGGTCCCGGGGATCAAACCCACTACCTTGGCGTTACAAGCGCCGTGCTCTACCAGCTGAGCTACAGAGGACCACAAGGATATCTCCGATCAGACACTGATTAGTACTGCTGAGCATAGAGAAACTAGCAGAGAAAGCTGAGCAAGGGAACACAGGGAAGTGAGGGCATAAATACACCGGTGAACAGGTAGACACAGGTGACACCAATAGGATACTGATTAGTCCAGACTGTGAGTGAGGAGGTGCCTAAGGTTGTCGGAGGAGGACACCTAGTGGGTCGCTCCGGAACTGCGACCCCCTCCTGTAACAGATATGCCTGCTTGATTCCAGTCAATGTGGTTATTTCATAATGTATTGATATGCCTGGTTATTTCATAATGTATTGATATGCCTGGTTATTTCATAATGTATTGATATGCCTGGTTATTTCATCGTGTATTGATATGCCTGGTTATTTCATCATGTATTGATATGCCTGGTTATTTCATCATGTATTGATATGCCTGGTTATTTCATCGTGTATTGATATGCCTGGTTATTTCATCATGTATTCATATGCCTGGTTATTTCAGAAGGCGCGAACAGGTGAGTGCATTGAGTGTTCCGTCTCGCTCTCAACTGTCCATTTTGGCCAGTTGATTTTTTTTTTTACACAAAATTCTTAGTTGCAGTACGAAAGCATAGTGACCCAAACAATTTTAACATTAACCTACCATTGAAGATACTGGAAAAGTATTGCAATAGCAATATAATTGCCAGTGATTGAAGATCTGGAAATGGCTCATTGGTGAATTGGCAACTCTTTTCGAAGGGATCCTCATTGAGAGTGTAGGGATTGACAGTGAGAGCAGACCCTACCTCCATTGGTCCCACGTAGTCATGTCCCCTGCAATTACAGGTAAAATCCAAAGCTCCACATTTGCAGACTGGAGTCCCAGCTTGGTTCCTACTGAGAGAAATCACATCCAGGCAAGCTAAATGAACAGGAAGTAGCATGTATTCTACTTCCTGGTTCTATTTCCTGGTTCAGGGACTATTTCCTGTCTCTGACTATTTTACCTTTGACCTAGCTGGTGTGTAATGGATACCCCATGGAGCGTCATCTTTAATGTGTTTAGTCCAAATGAAGAGGTAGACAGTCTGGGACAATGAGATACACTTATAAATTGGTCCAATTACAGTGTTATGACTGCTAGTAAATGTTTTGCCTATGACTTTCACTGAAGGCATATATTTTCGACAGTCAAGTGGTTCAGGATACAGTGCATTAGACATAAGGCATGCTTTGGCCACACTTTTATAGGGGGAAGCTATGTGGCCCTCTGTAGCTCAATTGGTAGAGCATGGCGCTTGTAACGCCAGGGTAGTGGGTTCGATCCCCGGGACGTAAAAATGTATGCGCACATGACTGTATGTCGCTTTGGATAAAAGCGTCTGCTAAATGGCTTATTATATTATTATTATATTATTATTATAGTTATATTCCATTTATATCATTGTTGTTTTTGAAATGGATCAAAAGCTATGATTAATTGCCTATGTAACGTTAGGTGATGAAGAATTTGATGGAAGACAATACCCCACTAACATCCACAGCAAGGTAATTGTGTCTGTGATGACATTCATTCCTTTTTTTTTTTTTTTTTTCTGACGATGCAATCCTTCATTAAAATATATTGTTTAATAAGTTGCAATTTTTAGGGCCCAATCTGTTGCCGTGTGCAATAGTTGATGAATATGTTGAGACCAGCCCACTCTATTCTTCTAATAAAGTCGACGGGCAGTCTATTCATAAATCATTTATATTAAACTTTGTTGGCGCATGTGCTCTGGCATCGGGCCCACTCAGGAACAGGTGTTCTTTAATAACTGTGGACTTCCTGGTTAGTCAAGGAGCAATATAACCCAACAACTCTCTGACCACATGACCAAGGGACAACTTGTACCTGCCATACGATGGGAAAAGTATTGGTTAACAAGGGTGTGTAATCTGAAACAAAGCAGGTACTATATAATGCTGGAGTATGAGCTGTCATCGTTCTCTCGCTCTCTATGTTATGAGACGGTCTGGTAATTATACTTGGACAGTCAAGACTGGTTGGGACTTTGCCTGGAGTGTTTCCTGTGCTAGTCAAGGATAACAACATAGCATCGACTTGGGAGCACACACAAACACACCAGGACACCAGCAAACCATTTATTTTAGAGAGCCTGAGATTAACCAGAGGAGGTCCATGCTATCTATAATAACGGACTGAAATCGGTCATACAGGAAATCCGAAAATAAACCATTTAAAAGAACATGTGAGGTTTAGCAGGCTTGGCCATACCCTTTGTCGAGGCAATATTTCATGAAGCCATCCTAAAATGGGCAGTGGTGATGTCAGCGGTTGAAAGAACCCTTATCCTATTACCTGTCAATCAGAGAGCTAGGATTCACTTACTCAGGGTACCTCTGGTGTCCAATTACCCACATGGCAAGGTGAGGTGTCAAAATATTGATTCAATTAATGTCTCCACTCCAAATAATGACACTTGCTGAAGACTCATAACCACCCAGATAAAGGCTGAACTAATCAAGTGTGGCAATGATGAACAGGGTGACATTTGGGACTCGTACCAAAGCCTTGTGGCAGAACTCTCAGAGCACTCGACACACACACAAAGGAGATCCTTAGAGAGCAGTGGTGTGATCCATCTCATCCTATTGATCTACATACATTTCAGCTGCCTATTAACTAAGGATGCCAGTGAGCTGCCTTTTATCTAAGGATGCCACTGAGCTGCCTATTAACTAAGGATGCCAGTGAGCTGCCTTTTATCTAAGGATGCCACTGAGCTGCCTATTAACTAAGGATGCCAGTGAGCTGCCTTTTATCTAAGGATGCCACTGAGCTGCCTATTAACTAAGGATGCCACTGAGCTGCCTTTTATCTAAGGGTACCACTGAGCTGCCTTTTAACTAAGGATGCCACTGAGCTGCCTTTTTTCTAAGGATGCCACTGAGCTGCCTTTTATCTAAGGGTACCACTGAGCTGCCTTTTAACTAAGGATGCCACTGAGCTGCCTTTTTTCTAAGGATGCCACTTAGCTGCCTTTTATCTAAGGATGCCAGTGTGCTGCCTTTTAACTAATGATGCCAGTGAGCTGCCTTTTATCTAAGGATGCCAGTTAGCTGCCTTTTAACTAAGTGTGCCACTGAGCTGCCTTTTAACTAAAGATGCCACTGAGCTGCCTTTTATCAAAGGGTGCAGCTGAGCTGCCTTTTATCTAAGGATACCACTGAGCTGCCTTTTAACTAAGGATGCCACTGAGCTGCCTTTTAACTAAGGATGCCACTGAGCTGCCTTTTATTTAAGGATGCCAGTGAGCTGCCTTTTATCTAAGGGTGCAGCTGAGCTGCCTTTTATCTAAGGATGCCAGTGAGCTGCCTTTTAACTAAGGGTGCAGCTGAGCTGCCTTTTATCTAAGGATGCCACTGAGCTGCCTTTTAACTAAGGGTGCCACTGAGCTGCCTTTTTTTAAAGGATGCCACTGAGCTGCCTTTTATCTAAGGGTGCCACTGAGCTGCCTTTTATCTAAGGATGCCACTGAGCTGCCTTTTATCTAAGGGTGCCACTGAGCTGCCTTTTATCTAAAGATGCCACTGAGCTGCCTATTAACTAAGGGTGCCACTGAGCTGCCTTTTATCTAAGGATGCCACTGAGCTGCCTTTTATCTAAGGATGCCACTGAGCTGCCTTTTATCTAAGGATGCCACTGAGCTGCCTTTTATCTAAGGGTGCCACTGAGCTGCCTTTTATCTAAAGATGCCACTGAGCTGCCTATTAACTAAGGGTGCCACTGAGCTGCCTTTTAACTAAGGGTGCCACTGAGCTGCCTTTTATCTAAGGATGCCACTGAGCTGCCTTTTAACTAAGGATGCCACTGAGCTGCCTTTTAACTAAGGGTGCCACTGAGCTGCCTTTTATCTAAGGGTGCAGCTGAGCTGCCTTTTATCTAAGGGTGCCACTGAGCTGCCTTTAATCTAAGAGTGCCACCGAGCTGCCTTTTAACTATGGGTGCCACTGAGCTGCCTTTTATCTAAGGGTGCAGCTGAGCTGCCTTTTATCTAAGGGTGCAGCTGAGCTGCCTTTTATCTAAGGATGCCACTGAGCTGCCTTTTAACTAAGGGTGCCACTGAGCTGCCTTTTAACTATGGGTGCCACTGAGCTGCCTTTTATCAAAGGGTGCAGCTGAGCTGCCTTTTATCTAAGGATGCCACTGAGCTGCCTTTTAACTAAGGATGCCACTGAGCTGCCTTTTAACTAAGGATGCCACTGAGCTGCCTTTTATCTAAGGATGCCAGTGAGCTGCCTTTTATCTAAGGGTGCAGCTGAGCTGCCTTTTATCTAAGGATGCCAGTGAGCTGCCTTTTAACTAAGGGTGCAGCTGAGCTGCCTTTTATCTAAGGATGCCACTGAGCTGCCTTTTAACTAAGGGTGCCACTGAGCTGCCTTTTTTTAAAGGATGCCACTGAGCTGCCTTTTATCTAAGGGTGCCACTGAGCTGCCTTTTATCTAAGGATGCCACTGAGCTGCCTTTTATCTAAGGGTGCCACTGAGCTGCCTTTTATCTAAAGATGCCACTGAGCTGCCTATTAACTAAGGGTGCCACTGAGCTGCCTTTTTATCTAAGGATGCCACTGAGCTGCCTTTTATCTAAGGGTGCCACTGAGCTGCCTTTTATCTAAAGATGCCACTGAGCTGCCTATTATCTAAGGATGCCACTGAGCTGCCTTTTATCTAAGGATGCCACTGAGCTGCCTTTTATCTAAGGGTGCCACTGAGCTGCCTTTTAACTAAGGGTGCCACTGAGCTGCCTTTTATCTAAGGATGCCACTGAGCTGCCTTTTAACTAAGGATGCCACTGAGCTGCCTTTTAACTAAGGGTGCCACTGAGCTGCCTTTTATCTAAGGGTGCAGCTGAGCTGCCTTTTATCTAAGGGTGCCACTGAGCTGCCTTTAATCTAAGAATGCCACCGAGCTGCCTTTTAACTAAGGATGCCACTGAGCTGCCTTTTATCTAAGGGTGCAGCTGAGCTGCCTTTTATCTAAGGGTGCAGCTGAGCTGCCTTTTATCTAAGGATGCCACTGAGCTGCCTTTTAACTAAGGGTGCCACTGAGCTGCCTTTTAACTATGGGTGCCACTGAGCTGCCTTTTATCTAAGGGTGCCACTGAGCTGCCTTTTATCTAAGGGTGCCACTGAGCTGCCTTTTTTAACTAAGGGTGCCACTGAGCTGCCTTTTAACTAAGGGTGCCACTGAGCTGCCTTTTATCTAAGGGTGCCACTGAGCTGCCTTTTATCTAAGGGTGCCACTGAGCTGCCTTTTATCTAAGGGTGCTATCAGTGATCTCCTGGTTGTGCGATAATTAGTGCTGAACAATGCAGGGCTACTAGGATTGTACTAATAGAACAAAACGTCTCAATTCAATTCACCTTAGGCAATTATTATTAAGGCTCCAACAGTGATTCTAACACAAAACAGGCACAGATAAACATATAGACAAGAAATATGAAAGACAGTCTGAAATTGTGGTGATAAACGATGTAGCACACTAATGACAGTACTACTGTATATGTCGTCGCATGGCGGTTTTGCATTGATTTGTACCTTACCCCTCCCATCCTCATATTAACACTCTGTTGAGTCAACTTTGGGTGGCCACGTCAAAGAAATATCACTAGCCAGTTTCGATCCTTGTGAGGAGTCTTCCAATTGTAATTTAGGAATTAATGTTTGACTGTAGCGTGCGTGTTGCTTTGTTTACCCAGCTGCAGCTTATCTGGAGAGATAGTGCCAACAGCTGAAGAGGCATGGTCAGGTGTTCTAAACGACGGTTAAGTTACTGTTTCCACCACTCGCCTCACAATAGCTCCAAATTAATAATTAAATGCATAACCACAGGAAGTAGGGATGCAGAGGGTGCTTCAGCACCCCATGATAAATCACAATTTAAAAAAAACGTATATATATATACAGTACCAGTCAAGTTTGGACACACCTACTCATTCAAGGGTTTTTCTTTATTTTTACTATTTTTTACATTGTATAATAATAGTGAAGACATCAAAACTATGAAATAACACATATGGAATCATGTAGTAACCAGAAAAAGTGTTAAACAAATCAAAATATATTTTATATTTGAGATTCTTCAAAGTAGCCACCATTTTGCCTTGATGACAGCTTTGCACACTCTTGGCAATCTCTCAACCAGATTCATGAGGTAGTCACCTGGAATGCATTTCAATTCACAGGTGGCCTTGTTAAAAGTTAATTTGTGGAATTTCTTTCCTTCTTAATGCGTTTGATCCAATCAGTTGTGTCGTGACAAGGTAGGGGTGGTATACAGAAGGTAGCCCTATTTGGTAAAATACCAAGTCCATATTATGGCAAGAACAGCTCAAATAAGCAGAGAGAAACGACAGTCCATCATTACTTTAAGACATGAAGGTCACTCAATCCGGATAATTTCAAGAACTTTGAACGTTTCTTCAAGTGCAGTCGCAAAAACCATGAAGCGCTATGATGAAACTGGCTCTCATGAGGACTGCCACAGAAAAGGAAGACCCAGATTTACCTCTGCTGCAGAGGATAAGTTCATTAGAGTTAACTGCACCTCAGATTGCAGCCCAAATAAATGCCTCACAGAGTTCAAGTAACAGACACATCTCAACAACTGTTCAGAGGAGATTGAGTGAATCAGTCCTTCATCAAATCAAATCAAATTGTATTTGCCAAATGCTTGGGCCAAGAAACACGAACAATGGACATTAGACCGGTGGAAGTCTGTCCTTTGGTCTGATGAGTCCAAATTTGAGATTTTTGGTTCCAACCGCCGTGTCTTTGTGAGACGCAGAGTAGGTAAACGGATGATCTCTGCATGTGTGGTTCCCACCGTGAAGCATAGAGGAGGAGGTGTAATGGTGTGGGGGTGCTTTGCTGGTGACGCTGTCTGTGATTTATTTTGAATTCAAGGCACACTTAACCAGCATGGCTACCACAGCATTCTGCAATGATACACCATCCCATCTGGTTTGGGCTTAGTGGGACTATCATTTGTTTTTCAACAGGACAATGAACCAAAACACATCTCCAGGCTGTGTAAGGGCTATTTGACCAAGGAGGATGTTGGAGTGCTGCATCAGATGACCTGGCCTCCACAATCACCCAACCTCAACCCAATTGAGATGGTTTGGGATGAGTTGGACCGCAGAGTGAAGGAAAAGCATCCAACAAGTGCTCAGCATATGTGGGAACTCCTTCAAGACTGTTGAAAAAAGCATTCCTCATGAAGCTGGTTGAGAGAATGCCAAGAGTGTGCAAAGCTGTCATCGAGGCAAAGGGTGGCTACTTTGAAGAATCTAAAATCTAAAATAAATGTTAATTTGTTTAACACTTTTTTGGTTACTACATGATTCCACGTGTGTTATTTCATAGTTTTGATGTCTTCACTATTATTCTACAATGTAGAAAATAATAAAAAATAAAGAAAAACCCTGGAATGAGTAGATGTGTCCAAACCTTTGACTGGTACTGCACTAGGCCTTCATTACTCTCATTTAGCCACGATTAAAAACTGTACTTTGTAAAGTCTTGAGAATAGCCTCCTGTGTCTGAAATGGGCTTTCAACTACCATATTGTATCAATGACCTTGGTACAACGTGGCTCTTTGAGAAACAAATAGCAACATTTCCTGCGTTAATAACAGCAAAACTGCAAAGTTGGACACCTTGGCAATGTTACTGGCGCCTTACCAGTTTCTCAGATGCCAGTTCAGTGCTCTGGGGGAAAGAGAAAGTGTTAAATAACAGATCTGTCCCTATCTCCACCTTATGGCCGGTCAAGCGCAGTGACATGGTTTAACGAAACCAGCAACACATTTAAACAGTTACTGGCAGAGAGGGGGGGAAAAAAATAAAAAAAATAAACTTCTAAAACATTTCAAGCCAGAACTGTTTCTGGGCGCCAGGGGCGAAATTGGTTTACAAGTTGATGCATTAAACAAAACACTGATGAAACGTGATTAAAAACACAGTGCTATCCCGTGGTACCAGACAAGGCCACATATAAATCACAAGTACACAGAGAGAGGTAATGGGGGGCGGAGGGAGGGCGGGTCACAGACAAAATGATCGGCACATTTTCCTTGAAAATAGACGATAACTAATTTGCGCCAGACGGCAAAGTTAGATAGCACTGCTTGTCATGAAAGGGACTGGGGGTTTTACCTCACTCTGTTATCGCAGTTTGGGGACAGCTCCACTGAGCTTTTAAAGTGTACGTGTTGCTGTGCTAGAGTGAGGGGGCCAAGACGTGTTCAGCTGGCTCCGTCTAGTCTTGCTCTGTCCAAGCCTCTGAGCAGGTATGTGTGTGTGTGTGTGTGGGTGTATGCTAGCTGGCTCCGCCTATGTGTGTGTGTTTTCTATTCATTGCTTGGACTTTTGTTGAAGTCCTTATATGGTAAAGTTGGTTGGTTCAGGTATTCAGCATTTAGCAAAGGGTAAACAACAACAATCCTGCTTAGACCAAAACGTACCGTTTTACCAGATATCTGACTAGGAAACATTTACCACAGTATAATAGATATCTGACTAGGAAACATTTCAGTCTTTTAGACAAGGAAAAGGACATTTCAGAATGTCAGAGTCAAGCCATTTGAGAACACATCATTCAGCTTTCTCAAGCTATATGAGTTTATTTTTAATCTTAGAATTACTAAACAGATGTCAATGATAAGTAGTTGTGCCATTACTGGGTATGTATTCAGTTGGCTGACCTGAGCAGAAAATTACTGGTGCGGCCAAAATCGTATTTACTCCTTTTAAACATACCTCAATTAAGTCTGCACACCACCTTTCTGTCGAGGCTAAATGCATTTAGTCCTTCCAACAAATTGCTGCTCCTGTGGTGAGCTGGCTGGCGGAGAGTCTATTGCTGAATCTTTAACTGTGCACACCTGTGTTTGAGACAGGGTCTGCTTGACTGGATCACTGCTGGGTTGATGTGCTATTCTCGACTTCATCTAAAACATATTTTTTTGTATTTTATATTTTTTAACTCAAATTGTTACTATATTGCGTTCAACCCACCAATGCTGTTTACCTCAGAACTATATAGAGTGGATAATTTAGGTCTAAATATAATGGAGGATTTATGAATGGGTCATTTTTACAATAGACACATAATACACATTGCAGCATTGTTAACTTGATATAGAAGATGATGATGCGTTATTTAAGTGATAATGCCAGAGAAGCCGGTGTTTGGAGGATATATTGGCACGGGTGTTGTTAGGCCAGAGCCAAAGTCAAGGGCCGGCAAACCGTGCTAATATATCCTCCAAACACCGGCTTCGAGGGCATTATCACTTTTATACAACGGGTTACCAACATATTCAAATAATGATTTACATATTTTCATTAACAAAACGTTATTTTGATGAATTTATTCATACTATTTCATCCTTCCACGAGATATAGTCCCCACACAAATCTAAGTTTGCTACCCAAGCCG